>NW_022262955.1:0-60000 GCF_002021735.2 Oncorhynchus kisutch | reverse complement strand
TAGAATGGTATGAGGGGAATAGGGTACACTACTTCTGTCTAGAATGGTCTGAGGGGAATAGGGTACACTACTTCTGTCTAGAATGGTCTGAAGGGAATAGGGTGTCTAGAATGGTATGAGGGGAATAGGGTGTCTAGAATGGTCTGAGGGGAATAGGGTACACTACTTCTGTCTAGAATGGTCTGAGGGGAATAGGGTACACTACTTCTGTCTAGAATGGTCTGAGGGGAATAGGGTGTCATTTGGGAGGTCTCCATGATGCTCACCTCCTGTCTACTGTTCTTAATCGGGACACTCAGGACACTCTTGAGTTTGAAACGTGCCGTCTGGTCCTCGTCTGTGGTGAACCTGGGGTCCTGGAGGAGAGACAACAACAAACCGTTTAAATGTTTTCTCCTCCCTTCTCCTCCTCCCCCCACCTCCCCCCACCTCCCCTCTACCTGAGGTAAACCACTGAGAGAGGGGGAGGGAGGAGGAGAAGGGAGGAGACACAGACCGTCCTCCTCCTCCCCCCCTCCCCCCTCCTCCCCCCTCCTCACCTCTACCTGAGGTAAACCACTGAGAGAGGGGGAGGGAGGAGGAGGAGGGAGGAGACCCAGACTGTCCTCCTCCTCCCCCCACCTCCCCTCTACCTGAGGTAAACCACAGAGAGGAGGAGGGAGGAGGAGGAGGGAGGAGACCCAGACTGTCCTCCTCCTCCCCCCACCTCCCCTCTACCTGAGGTAAACCACTGAGAGGAGACCCAGACTGTCCTCCTCCTCCCCCCCTCTACCTGAGGTAAACCACTGAGAGGAGACCCAGACCGTCCACCTCCTCCCCCCACCTCCCCTCTACCTGAGGTAAACCACTGAGAGGAGACCCAGACTGTCCTCCCCCTCCTCCCCTCTACCTGAGGTAAACCACTGAGAGAGGAGGATGGAGGAGGAGGAGGGAGGAGACCCAGACTGTCCTCCTCCTCCCCCCACCTCCCCTCTACCTGAGGTAAACCACTGAGAGGAGGAGGGAGGAGGAGGAGGGAGGAGACCCAGACTGTCCTCCTCCTCCCCCCACCTCCCCTCTACCTGAGGTAAACCACTGAGAGGAGACCCAGACTGTCCTCCTCCTCCCCCCCTCTACCTGAGGTAAACCACTGAGAGGAGACCCAGACCGTCCACCTCCTCCCCCCACCTCCCCTCTACCTGAGGTAAACCACTGAGAGGAGACCCAGACTGTCCTCCCCCTCCTCCCCTCTACCTGAGGTAAACCACTGAGAGAGGAGGATGGAGGAGGAGGAGGGAGGAGACACAGACCATCACCCTCCTCCCCCCACCTCCCCTTTAGCTGAGGTAAACCACTGAGAGGAGACACAGACCGTCCCTCTCCTCCCCCCTCCCCCCTCCTCCCCTCGACCTGAGGTAAACCACTGAGAGAGGGGGAGGGTGGAGGAGGAGGGAGGAGACACAGACCGTCCCCAGCTGGGGATTAGTTCTGATAAGTTACACTGATCTCTGGTTCATCAGGTTGAAATGACGGAGGAAGGAGAGAGGAAGGAGGAGGGAGATCGGGGTTCCCCTCTGTCTGTCTGTCTGTCTGTCTGTCTGTCTGTCTGTCACGTAGCCTAAAATCCTAAGAAAGAAATTGAGAAACCTGTCCAACCAAAAACATAGAGACCCAGAAACCCAAAGGCCTGAGCCTTCACTACGGTGAATCACTAAAACATAGAGCCCCAGAAACCCAACACAAGCCTTCACTACGGTGAATCACTAAAACATAGAGCCCCAGAAACCCAAAGGCCTGAGCCTTCACTACGGTGAATCACTAAAACATAGAGCCCCAGAAACCCAAAGGCCTGAGCCTTCACTACGGTGAATCACTAAAACATAGAGCCCCAGAAACCCAAAGGCCTGAGCCTTCACTATGGTGAATCACTAAAACATAGAGCCCCAGAAACCCAAAGGCCTGAGCCTTCACTACGGTGAATCACTAAAACATAGAGCCCCAGAAACCCAAAGGCCTGAGCCTTCACTACGGTGAATCACTAAAACATAGAGCCCCAGAAACCCAAAGGCCTGAGCCTTCACTACGGTGAATCACTAAAACATAGAGCCCCAGAAACCCAAAGGCCTGAGCCTTCACTACGGTGAATCACTAAAACATAGAGCCCCAGAAACCCAAAGGCCTGAGCCTTCACTACGGTGAATCACTAAAACATAGAGCCCCAGAAACCCAAAGGCCTGAGCCTTCACTACGGTGAATCACTAAAACATAGAGCCCCAGAAACCCAAAGGCCTGAGCCTTCACTACGGTGAATCACTAAAACATAGAGCCCCAGAAACCCAAAGGCCTGAGCCTTCACTACGGTGAATCACTAAAACATAGAGCCCCAGAAACCCAAAGGCCTGAGCCTTCACTACGGTGAATCACTAAAACATAGAGCCCCAGAAACCCAACACAAGCCTTCACTACGGTGAATCACTAAAACATAGAGCCCCAGAAACCCAAAGGCCTGAGCCTTCACTACGGTGAATCACTTAAACATAGAGCCCCAGAAACCCAAAGGCCTGAGCCTTCACTACGGTGAATCACTAAAACATAGAGCCCCAGAAACCCAAAGGCTTGAGCCTTCACTACGGTGAATCACTAAAACATAGAGCCCCAGAAACCCAAAGGCCTGAGCCTTCACTACGGTGAATCACTAAAACATAGAGCCCCAGAAACCCAAAGGCTTGAGCCTTCACTACGGTGAATCACTAAAACATAGAGCCCCAGAAACCCAAAGGCCTGAGCCTTCACTACGGTGAATCACTAAAACATAGAGCCCCAGAAACCCAAAGGCCTGAGCCTTCACTACGGTGAATCACTAAAACATAGAGCCCCAGAAACCCAAAGGCCTGAGCCTTCACTACGGTGAATCACTAAAACATAGAGCCCCAGAAACCCAAAGGCCTGAGCCTTCACTACGGTGAATCACTAAAACATAGAGCCCCAGAAACCCAACACAAGCCTTCACTACGGTGAATCACTAAAACATAGAGCCCCAGAAACCCAAAGGCCTGAGCCTTCACTACGGTGAATCACTTAAACATAGAGCCCCAGAAACCCAAAGGCCTGAGCCTTCACTACGGTGAATCACTAAAACATAGAGCCCCAGAAACCCAAAGGCTTGAGCCTTCACTACGGTGAATCACTAAAACGTAGAGCCCCAGAAACCCAAAGGCCTGAGCCTTCACTACGGTGAATCACTAAAACATAGAGCCCCAGAAACCCAAAGGCTTGAGCCTTCACTACGGTGAATCACTAAAACATAGAGCCCCAGAAACCCAAAGGCCTGAGCCTTCACTACGGTGAATCACTAAAACATAAGCCCCAGAAACCCAAAGGCCTGAGCCTTCACTACGGTGAATCACTAAAACACAACAGAAATTCACTACGGAAGAAGAAAGAACAGGACGTCAGAAACCAGCTCAATGTATCTGAAGAATCCAGACTCTCTCACCCAGAGGGATTTACAGTAGTGAGTCATTTATCAGACTCTCTCACCCAGAGAGATTTACAGTAGTGAGTCATTTATCAGACTCTCTCACCCAGAGGGATTTACAGTAGTGAGTCATTTATCAGACTCTCTCACCCAGAGGGATTTACAGTAGTGAGTCATTTATCAGACTCTCTCACCCAGAGGGATTTACAGTAGTGAGTCATTTATCAGATGCTCAAACCCAAAGGGATTTACAGTAGTGAGTCATTTATCAGACTCTCTCACCCAGAGAGATTTACCGTAGTGAGTCATTTATCAGACTCTCTCACCCAGAGAGATTTACAGTAGTGAGTCATTTATCAGAGTCTCTCACCCAGAGGGATTTACAGTAGTGAGTCATTTATCAGACTCTCTCACCCAGAGAGATTTACAGTAGTGAGTCATTTATCAGACTCTCTCACCCAGAGGGATTTACAGTAGTGAGTCATTTATCAGACTCTCTCACCCAGAGGGATTTACAGTAGTGAGTCATTTATCAGACTCTCTCACCCAGAGGGATTTACAGTAGTGAGTCATTTATCAGACTCTCTCACCCAGAGGGATTTACAGTAGTGAGTCATTTATCAGACTCTCTCACCCAGAGAGATTTACAGTAGTGAGTCATTTATCAGAGTCTCTCACCCAGAGGGATTTACAGTAGTGAGTCATTTATCAGACTCTCTCACCCAGAGAGATTTACAGTAGTGAGTCATTTATCAGATGCTCAAACCCAGAGGGATTTACAGTAGTGAGTCATTTATCAGACTCTCTCACCCAGAGAGATTTACAGTAGTGAGTCATTTATCAGACTCTCTCACCCAGAGAGATTTACAGTAGTGAGTCATTTATCAGACTCTCTCACCCAGAGAGATTTACAGTAGTGAGTCATTTATCAGACTCTCTCACCCAGAGAGATTTACAGTAGTGAGTCATTTATCAGACTCTCTCACCCAGAGAGATTTACAGTAGTGAGTCATTTATCAGACTCTCTCACCCAGAGAGATTTACAGTAGTGAGACATTTATCAGACTCTCTCACCCAGAGAGATTTACAGTAGTGAGTCATTTATCAGACTCTCTCACCCAGAGAGATTTACAGTAGTGAGTCATTTATCCGACTCTCTCACCCAGAGAGATTTACAGTAGTGAGTCATTTATCAGACTCTCTCACCCAGAGAGATTTACAGTAGTGAGACATTTATCAGACTCTCTCACCCAGAGAGATTTACAGTAGTGAGTCATTTATCAGACTCTCTCACCCAGAGAGATTTACAGTAGTGAGACATTTATCAGACTCTCTCACCCAGAGAGATTTACAGTAGTGAGTCATTTATCAGACTCTCTCACCCAGAGAGATTTACAGTAGTGAGTGTAGACATGATCAAATACAAATCTTAGAATCAACTATTAAAGACGACCAGAACCCACTGGATTCTCCAATTACATTGGATGAACTACAGGACAAAATACAAACCCTCCAACCCAAAAAGGCCTGTGGTGTTGACAGTATCCTAAATTAAATGATAAAATATACATACCACAAATTCCAATTGGCTATACTAAAACTCTTTAACATCATCCTTAGCTCTGGCATATTCCCCAATATTTGGAACCAAGGACTGATCACCCCATTCCACAAAAGTGGAGACAAATTTGACCCCCAATAACTACCGTGGGATATGCGTCAACAGTAACCAGTAACCAAATGTCAAATTGGCTTCTTACCAAATCTTACCAAATTACCGTACGACAGACCACGTATTCACCCTAAATGAGAAACAAACAAAACAAAACAAAGGCAAAGTCTTCTCATGCTTTGTTGATTTCAAAAAAGCCTTCAACTCAATTTGGGATGAGGATCTGCTATACAAATGGATGGAAAGTGGAAAGCTTCGACTATGTACAGACTCAGTGAGCATAGCCTTGCTATTGAGAAAGGCCGCCGTAGGCAGACATGGCTCTCAAGAGAAGACAGGCTATGTACAGACTCAGTGAACACAGCCTTGCTATTGAGAAAGGCTGTCGTAGACAGACAGGCTAAGTACAGACTCAGTGAGCATAGCCTTGCTATTGAGAAAGGCCGCCGTAGGCAGACATGGCTCTCAAGAGAAGACAGGCTATGTACAGACTCAGTGAACATAGCCTTGCTATTGAGAAAGGCTGTCGTAGACAGACAGGCTATGTACAGACTCAGTGAGCATAGCCTTGCTATTGAGAAAGGCCGCCGTAGGCAGACATGGCTCTCAAGAGAAGACAGGCTATGTACAGACTCAGCGAGCATAGCCTTGCTACTTAGAAAGGCCGCCATAGGCAGACATGGCTCTCAAGAGAAGACGGGCTATGTACAGACTCAGTGAGCATAGCCTTGCTATTGAGAAAGGCCGCCGTAGGCAGACATGGCTCTCAAGAGAAGACAGGCTATGTGCTCACTGCCCACAAAATGAGGTGGAAACTGAGCTGCACTTCCTAACCTCCTGCCCAATGTATGACCATATTAGAGACACATATTTCCCTCAGATTACACAGACCCACAAAGAATTTGAAAACAAATCCAATTTTGATAAACTCCCATATCTACTGGGTGAAATTCCACAGTGTGACATCACAGCAGCAAGATGTGTGACCTGTTGCCACGAGAAAAGGGCAACCAGTGAAGAACAAACACCATTGTAAATACAACCCATATTTATGTTTATTGATTTATTCTCCCTTGTGTCCTTTAACTATTCGCACATCGTTACAACACTGTATATATATATAATATGACATTTTAAATGTCTTTATTATTGTGGGACTTTTGTGAGTCTAATGTTTACTGTTAATTTGATTGTTTATTTCACTATTTTATCTATTTCACTCCCATACAAATAAAGCCCATTGAATTGAGTTGAGAGAGAAGTAGACATTGTTTACCTCACAGACGTCTCCTGTCATGTTCATGGGCATCCCTGTAGCAACTACATATCCCAGGATGCCCTTCACCAGCTCCTGGTGGGCATGGTTGCTGGAAGACTCTTCCCTCACGCAGCCCGGCGTCGTCAGGGAAACCACCTGGACCAATCGCCTACATCCATCCTGGTCCTGGAGGAACAACAGAAAGAATCAATCAACTAATCAATGAATCAACCAACCAATCATTAAGCCAATCAACCAGCCAATCAATGAATCAATAAATGTAATTCAATCATTATATCAATCAACCAACTAATCAATGAATCAACCAACCAATCATCAAGCCAATCAACCAGCCAATCAATGAATCAATAAATGTAATTCAATCATTATATCAATCAACCAACTAATCAATGAATCAACCAACCAATCATCAAGCCAATCAACCAGCCAATCAATCAACCAACCAATCAATCAACCAGCCAATCAATGAATCAGTCAACCAGCCATAGGGAGCTAACAGGGGTAGTACCTGTCGGAGCAGAGACAGAGAGCAGCGTTCTGCCCACACCACCTCTATAGCATGTTGCAGGGCCCCCTGGCAGAGCTCCGCCACAGAGCCTCTCCTCCCAGAGCCTCCAGCCAGTATCTTCATCATCCAGTCACAGCCCTCACCTCGCCCACAAGGCTCAGCTCGCCCACAAGGCTCAGCTCGCCCACAAGGCTCACCTCGCCCACAGAATCTAGTCCTCCTCGGAGAGCGGGGTGAAGAGCGGGGTGAAGAGCGGGGTGAGGAGCGGGGTGAGCTGGGTGAGTGGGGACAGCGAAGGGAGCGAGAAGAAACTGTGGAGTGGGGGGAGCGAGGGGTACGGGGGGAGCAACTGCCCGCCTTCTCGAGGGTGAGGGGGTCACCCCACTGGGGGGTGGAAAGGGTAGAGGTCTGGTGAGGGGGGGTTTGGGGCAGGGAGGGGATGGAGGTGGAGATCCGGAGGGAGGGGCTGGACAGGGGGAAGGAGTCCCGGCCGCGGCCCAGGAGGAGAATGCTGGAGCTGGGGTCGGACGGAGACCTGCTGGGCCTTCTGGAGGTCTGAGGAGAGGGTAGCGTCTCCACGAACCAGCCTCCCACCATCTCCCTGACACACACACACACACAGTGTATCTTAATGACAGCACTACATAGCTGTACCCATGTATCAACTCATCATTAAACCATTAATTACTGGAATCAGGTGTGTAGTGCTAGGGCAAAAATACCAGGATGAAGGAACACTACCCTATATAGAGCACTATTTAGACCAGGATGAGGAAACACTGCCCTATATAGAGTACTATTTAGACCAGGATGTAGAAACACTGCCCTACTGTATATAGAGCACTATTTAGACCAGGATGAGGAAACACTGCCCTACTGTATATAGAGCACTATTTAGACCAGGATGAGGAAACACTGCCCTACTGTATATAGAGCACTATTTAGACCAGGATGTAGAAACACTGCCCTACTGTATATAGAGCACTATTTAGACCAGGATGTAGATACACTGCCCTACTGTATATAGAGCACTATTTAGACCAGGATGAGGAAACACTGCCCTACTGTATATAGAGCACTATTTAGACCAGGATGAAGAAACACTGCCCTATATAGAGCACTATTTAGACCAGGATGAGGAAACACTGCCCTACTGTATATAGAGCACTATTTAGACCTGGATGAAGAAACACTGCCCTACTGTATATAGAGCACTATTTAGACCTGGATGAAGAAACACTGCCCTACTGTATATAGAGCACTATTTAGACCAGGATGTAGAAACACAGCCCTATATAGAGCACTATTTAGACCAGGATGAGGAAACACTGCCCTATATAGAGCACTATTTAGACCAGGATGAGGAAACACTGCCCTACTGTATATAGAGCACTATTTAGACCAGGATGTAGAAACACAGCCCTATATAGAGCACTATTTAGACCAGGATGAGGAAACACTGCCCTATATAGAGCACTATTTAGACCAGGATGAAGATACACTGCCCTACTGTATATAGAGCACTATTTAGACCAGGATGAAGATACACTGCCCTACTGTATATAGAGCACTATTTAGACCAGGATGAAGAAACACTGCCCTATATAGAGTACTATTTAGACCAGGATGAGGAAACACTGCCCGATATAGAGTACTATTTAGACCAGGATGTAGAAACACTGCCCTATATAGAGCACTATTTAGACCAGGATGAAGATACACTGCCCTACTGTATATAGAGTACTATTTAGACCAGGATGGGGAAACACTGCCCTATATAGAGCACTATTTAGACCAGGATGTAGAAACACTGCCCTACTGTATATAGAGCACTATTTAGACCAGGATGAGGGAACACTGCCCTACTGTATATAGAGCACTATTTAGACCAGGATGAAGAAACACTGCCCTACTGTATATAGAGCACTATTTAGACCAGGATGTAGAAACACTGCCCTACTGTATATAGAGCACTATTTAGACCAGGATGTAGAAACACTGCCCTACTGTATATAGAGCACTATTTAGACCAGGATGTAGAAACACTGCCCTATATAGAGTACTATTTAGACCAGGATGAAGATACACTGCCCTACTGTATATAGAGCACTATTTAGACCAGGATGAGGAAACACTGCCCTATATAGAGCACTATTTAGACCAGGATGAGGAAACACTGCCCGATATAGAGTACTATTTAGACCAGGATGTAGAAACACTGCCCTACTGTATATAGAGCACTATTTAGACCAGGATGAGGAAACACTGCCCTACTGTATATAGAGTACTATTTAGACCAGGATGTAGGAACACTGCCCTATATAGAGCACTATTTAGACCAGGATGAGGGAACACTGCCCTATATAGAGCACTATTTAGACCAGGATGGGGAAACACTGCCCTATATAGAGCACTATTTAGACCAGGATGAGGAAACACTGCCCTACTGTATATAGAGCACTATTTAGACCAGGATGTAGATACACTGCCCTATATAGAGCACTATTTAGACCAGGATGAAGGAACACTACCCTATATAGAGCACTATTTAGACCAGGATGAGGAAACACTGCCCTACTGTATATAGAGCACTATTTAGACCAGGATGAAGAAACACTGCCCTATATAGAGCACTATTTAGACCAGGATGTAGAAACACTGCCCTATATAGAGCACTATTTAGACCAGGATGAGGAAACACTGCCCTACTGTATATAGAGCACTATTTAGACCAGGATGTAGATACACTGCCCTATATAGAGCGCTATTTAGACCAGGATGAAGGAACACTACCCTATATAGAGCACTATTTAGACCAGGATGTAGAAACACTGCCCTATATAGAGCACTATTTAGACCAGGATGTAGAAACACTGCCCTACTGTATATAGAGCACTATTTAGACCAGGATGAAGAAACACTGCCCTACTGTATATAGAGCACTATTTAGACCAGGATGTAGAAACACTGCCCTACTGTATATAGAGCACTATTTAGACCAGGATGTAGAAACACTGCCCTACTGTATATAGAGCACTATTTAGACCTGGATGAAGAAACACTGCCCTACTGTATATAGAGCACTATTTAGACCAGGATGTAGAAACACTGCCCTACTGTATATAGAGTACTATTTAGACCAGGATGTAGAAACACTGCCCTACTGTATATAGAGCACTATTTAGACCAGGATGAAGAAACACTGCCCTATATAGAGTACTATTTAGACCAGGATGAGGAAACACTGCCCGATATAGAGTACTATTTAGACCAGGATGTAGAAACACTGCCCTATATAGAGCACTATTTAGACCAGGATGAAGATACACTGCCCTATATAGAGTACTATTTAGACCAGGATGAGGAAACACTGCCCTATATAGAGCACTATTTAGACCAGGATGAAGATACACTGCCCTATATAGAGTACTATTCGGACCAGGGTGAGGAAACACTGCCCTATATAGAGCACTATTTAGACCAGGATGTAGAAACACTGCCCTACTGTATATGGAGCACTATTTAGACCAGGATGAGGGAACACTGCCCTACTGTATATAGAGCACTATTTAGACCAGGATGAAGAAACACTGCCCTACTGTATATAGAGCACTATTTAGACCTGGATGAGGAAACACTGCCCTATATAGAGCACTATTTAGACCAGGATGAGGAAACACTGCCCGATATAGAGTACTATTTAGACCAGGATGTAGAAACACTGCCCTATATAGAGCACTATTTAGACCAGGATGTAGAAACACTGCCCTACTGTATATAGAGCACTATTTAGACCAGGATGTAGAAACACTGCCCTATATAGAGCACTATTTAGACCCGGATGAGGAAACACTGCCCTACTGTATATAGAGCACTATTTAGACCAGGATGTAGATACACTGCCCTATATAGAGCACTATTTAGACCAGGATGAAGGAACACTACCCTATATAGAGTACTATTTAGACCAGGATGTAGAAACACTGCCCTATATAGAGCACTATTTAGACCAGGATGTAGAAACACTGCCCTACTGTATATAGAGCACTATTTAGACCAGGATGTAGAAACACTGCCCTACTGTATATAGAGCACTATTTAGACCTGGATGAAGAAACACTGCCCTACTGTATATAGAGCACTATTTAGACCAGGATGAGGAAACACTGCCCTACTGTATATAGATCACTATTTAGACCAGGATGTAGAAACACTGCCCTACTGTATATAGAGCACTATTTAGACCAGGATGAGGAAACACTGCCCTATATAGAGCACTATTTAGACCAGGATGAAGGAACACTGCCCTACTGTATATAGAGCACTATTTAGACCAGGATGTAGAAACACTGCCCTATATAGAGCACTATTTAGACCTGGATGTAGAAACACTGCCCTACTGTATATAGAGCACTATTTAGACCAGGATGAAGAAACACTGCCCTATATAGAGTACTATTTAGACCAGGATGAGGAAACACTGCCCGATATAGAGTACTATTTAGACCAGGATGTAGAAACACTGTCCTATATAGAGCACTATTTAGACCAGGATGAAGATACACTGCCCTATATAGAGCACTATTTAGACCAGGATGAAGATACACTGCCCTACTGTATATAGAGCACTATTTAGACCAGGATGAAGAAACACTGCCCTATATAGAGTACTATTTAGACCAGGATGAGGAAACACTGCCCGATATAGAGTACTATTTAGACCAGGATGTAGAAACACTGCCCTACTGTATATAGAGCACTATTTAGACCAGGATGTAGAAACACTGCCCTACTGTATATAGAGCACTATTTAGACCAGGATGAGGGAACACTGCCCTACTGTATATAGAGCACTATTTAGACCAGGATGAAGAAACACTGCCCTACTGTATATAGAGCACTATTTAGACCAGGATGAGGAAACACTGCCCGATATAGAGTACTATTTAGACCAGGATGTAGAAACACTGCCCTACTGTATATAGAGCACTATTTAGACCAGGATGAGGAAACACTGCCCTACTGTATATAGAGTACTATTTAGACCAGGATGTAGGAACACTGCCCTATATAGAGCACTATTTAGACCAGGATGAGGAAAGACTGCCCTATATAGAGCACTATTTAGACCAGGATGAGGAAACACTGCCCTACTGTATATAGAGCACTATTTAGACCAGGATGTAGAAACACTGCCCTACTGTATATAGAGCACTATTTAGACCAGGATGAGGAAACACTGCCCTACTGTATATAGAGCACTATTTAGACCAGGATGTAGAAACACTGCCCTACTGTATATAGAGCACTATTTAGACCAGGATGTAGAAACACTGCCCTACTGTATATAGAGCACTATTTAGACCAGGATGTAGAAACACTGCCCTATATAGAGCACTATTTAGACCAGGATGAGGAAACACTGCCCTACTGTATATAGAGCACTATTTAGACCAGGATGTAGATACACTGCCCTATATAGAGCACTATTTAGACCAGGATGAAGGAACACTACCCTATATAGAGCACTATTTAGACCAGGATGAGGAAACACTGCCCTACTGTATATAGAGCACTATTTAGACCAGGATGAAGAAACACTGCCCTATATAGAGCACTATTTAGACCAGGATGTAGAAACACTGCCCTATATAGAGCACTATTTAGACCAGGATGAGGAAACACTGCCCTACTGTATATGGAGCACTATTTAGACCAGGATGTAGATACACTGCCCTATATAGAGCACTATTTAGACCAGGATGAAGGAACACTACCCTATATAGAGCACTATTTAGACCAGGATGAGGAAACACTGCCCTACTGTATATAGAGCACTATTTAGACCAGGATGAAGAAACACTGCCCTATATAGAGCACTATTTAGACCAGGATGTAGAAACACTGCCCTATATAGAGCACTATTTAGACCAGGATGTAGAAACACTGCCCTACTGTATATAGAGCACTATTTAGACCTGGATGAAGAAACACTGCCCTACTGTATATAGAGCACTATTTAGACCAGGATGTAGAAACACTGCCCTACTGTATATAGAGTACTATTTAGACCAGGATGTAGAAACACTGCCCTACTGTATATAGAGCACTATTTAGACCAGGATGAAGATACACTGCCCTACTGTATATAGAGCACTATTTAGACCAGGATGAAGAAACACTGCCCTATATAGAGTACTATTTAGACCAGGATGAGGAAACACTGCCCGATATAGAGTACTATTTAGACCAGGATGTAGAAACACTGCCCTATATAGAGCACTATTTAGACCAGGATGAAGATACACTGCCCTATATAGAGTACTATTTAGACCAGGATGAGGAAACACTGCCCTATATAGAGCACTATTTAGACCAGGATGTAGAAACACTGCCCTACTGTATATAGAGCACTATTTAGACCAGGATGAGGGAACACTGCCCTACTGTATATAGAGCACTATTTAGACCAGGATGAAGAAACACTGCCCTACTGTATATAGAGCACTATTTAGACCAGGATGAGGAAACACTGCCCTATATAGAGCACTATTTAGACCAGGATGAGGAAACACTGCCCGATATAGAGTACTATTTAGACCAGGATGTAGAAACACTGCCCTACTGTATATAGAGCACTATTTAGACCAGGATGAGGAAACACTGCCCTACTGTATATAGAGTACTATTTAGACCAGGATGTAGGAACACTGCCCTATATAGAGCACTATTTAGACCATGATGAGAAAACACTGCCCTATATAGAGCACTATTTAGACCAGGATGTAGAAACACTGCCCTACTGTATATAGAGCACTATTTAGACCAGGATGAGGAAACACTGCCCTACTGTATATAGAGCACTATTTAGACCAGGATGTAGAAACACTGCCCTACTGTATATAGAGCACTATTTAGACCAGGATGTAGAAACACTGCCCTACTGTATATAGAGCACTATTTAGACCAGGATGAGGGAACACTGCCCTACTGTATATAGAGCACTATTTAGACCAGGATGAAGAAACACTGCCCTACTGTATATAGAGCACTATTTAGACCAGGATGAGGAAACACTGCCCTATATAGAGCACTATTTAGACCAGGATGTAGAAACACTGCCCTACTGTATATAGAGCACTATTTAGACCAGGATGAGGGAACACTGCCCTACTGTATATAGAGCACTATTTAGACCAGGATGAAGAAACACTGCCCTACTGTATATAGAGCACTATTTAGACCAGGATGAGGAAACACTGCCCTATATAGAGCACTATTTAGACCAGGATGAGGAAACACTGCCCGATATAGAGTACTATTTAGACCAGGATGTAGAAACACTGCCCTACTGTATATAGAGCACTATTTAGACCAGGATGAGGAAACACTGCCCTACTGTATATAGAGTACTATTTAGACCAGGATGTAGGAACACTGCCCTATATAGAGCACTATTTAGACCATGATGAGAAAACACTGCCCTATATAGAGCACTATTTAGACCAGGATGTAGAAACACTGCCCTACTGTATATAGAGCACTATTTAGACCAGGATGAGGAAACACTGCCCTACTGTATATAGAGTACTATTTAGACCAGGATGTAGAAACACTGCCCTACTGTATATAGAGCACTATTTAGACCAGGATGTAGAAACACTGCCCTACTGTATATAGAGCACTATTTAGACCTGGATGAAGAAACACTGCCCTACTGTATATAGAGCACTATTTAGACCAGGATGTAGAAACACTGCCCTACTGTATATAGAGCACTATTTAGACCAGGATGAGGAAACACTGCCCTATATAGAGTACTATTTAGACCAGGATGAGGAAACACTGCCCTATATAGAGTACTATTTAGACCAGGATGAGGAAACACGGCCCTATATAGAGTACTATTTAGACCAGGATGTAGAAACACTGCCCTATATAGAGTACTATTTAGACCAGGATGTAGAAACACTGCCCTATATAGAGTACTATTTAGACCAGGATGTAGAAACACTGCCCTACTGTATATAGAGCACTATTTAGACCTGGATGAAAAAACACTGCCCTACTGTATATAGAGCACTATTTAGACCAGGATGAAGAAACACACTTTCAACATCTCATCAAGGTCTTACCTGGACGAGTGATCATCCAGCCAAACCTCCACCCTGTTGCTGTCCACTCCGCTCCCAAACCCCCATCGATGTGTCTTGGTCCGACGACTCCACAGCGGCGAGAAAAACCAACCTGCGCTGGTCACCGCGGGTTGTTCCCTTCCACCCGGGCAGGGAGAGTCGAAAGGAGAGGAAGTGTCGGGAGTCACTCCATCCGAGTCCATCTGCTCCTGCAGCGGTTCGGACTGGAGGCAGGGCATACCGTCCGACAAGTAGCTTGAAAACAGGTCCCTTAAACTCAGTTTGAGCGACGGGAGGCCACATCCATTCGGAATCAGAGACTGAGAACAACGTGGAGCAGAGGAAGTCTTGAGCCTACAGAGCACGCTCACGATTAGAGAGACAGACAGAGACAGAGACCGCTTTCAGAGCTCACCCATTATCCTATCAGCTATTGGAGAAACCCAGAGGGAGATATATTTAGGCTAACCTAATCCTGGAGGCATCGCCCAGGTGATTTATTCGGTAGGAACATTCAAGGAACGGATTAGCGGCCGATTTGGAGCTGGGACTATTAAGGACACTGAACCCCCAGGGTTCCCCGAGCCAGGCTTGGAATCCCTCCCCACGGTCCTCCCTCTCTCCCCGTCCTCTCCATGTTGGTCCTCCCTCTCTCCTCCTTCCTCTCCATGTTGGTCCTCCCTCTCTCCCCTTCCTCTCCATGTTGGCCCTCCCTCTCTCCCTCTCTCCCCCTTCCTCTCCATGTTGGTCCTCCCGCTCTCCCTCTCTCCCCCTTCCTCTCCATGTTGGTCCTCCCTCTCTCCCTCTCTCCCCCTTCCTCTCCATGTTGGTCCTCCCTCTCTCCCCCTTCCTCTCCATGTTGGTCCTCCCTCTCTCCCCCTTCCTCTCCATGTTGGTCCTCCCTCTCTCCCCTTCCTCTCCATGTTGGTCCTCCCTCTCTCCCCCTTCCTCTCCATGTTGGTCCTCCCTCTTTCTCCCCTCCCTCTCCATGTTGGTCCTCCCTCTCTTCCCTCCCTCTCCATGCTGATCCTCCCTCTCTCCCCTCTCTCTCCACGATGGTCCTCCCTCTCTCCCCTTCCTCTCCATGTTGGTCCTCCCTCTCTCCCCTCCCTCTCCACGATGGTCCTCCCTCTCTCCCCCTTCTTCTCCATGTTGGTCCTCCCTCTCTCCCCTTCCTCTCCACGTTGGTTCTCCCTCTCTCCCCCTTCCTCTCCACGTTGGTCCTCCCTCTCTACCCCTCCCTCTCCATGTTGGTCCTCCCTCCCCTCCCTCCCTCTCTCCCCTTCCTCTCCACGTTGGTCCTCCCTCTCTCCCCGTCCTCTCCACGTTGGTCCTCCCTCCCCTCCCTCCCTCTCTCCCCTTCCTCTCCACGTTGGTCCTCCCTCCCCTCCCTCCCTCTCTCCCCTTCCTCTCCATGTTGCTCCTCCCTCTCCCTCCCTCTCTCCCCCTTCCTCTCCACGTCGGTCCTCCCTCTCTCCCCCTTCCTCTCCATGTTGGTCCTCCCTCTCTCCCCCTTCCTCTCCATGTTGGTCCTCCCTCTCTCCCCCTTCCTCTCCATGTTGGTCCTCCCTCTCTCCCCCTTCCTCTCCATGTTGGTCCTCTCTCCCCCTTCCTCTCCATGTTGGTCCTCCCTCTCTCCCCTCCCTCTACACGATGGTCCTCCCTCTCTCCCCTTCCTCTCCATGTTGGTCCTCCCTCTCTCCCCCTTCCTCTCCATGTTGATCCTCCCTCTCTCCCCCTTCCTCTCCATGTTGGTCCTCCCTCTTTCCCCTTCCTCTCTCCCCCTTCCTCTCCATGTTGGTCCTCCCTCCCCTCCCTCCCTCTCTCCCCTTCCTCTCCATGTTGGTCCTCCCTCTCCATGTTGGTCCTCCCTCTCTCCCCTTCCTCTCCATGTTGGTCCTCCCTCTCTCCCCCTTCCTCTCCATGTTGGTCCTCCCTCTCTCCCCTTCCTCTCCATGTTGGTCCTCCCTCCCCTCCCTCCCTCTCTCCCCTTCCTCTCCATGTTGGTCCTCCCTCTCTCCCCCTTCCTCCCTCTCTCCCCCTTCCTCTCCATGTTGGTCCTCCCTCTCTCCCCCTTCCTCTCCATGTTGGTCCTCCCTCTCTCCCCCTTCCTCTCCATGTTGGTCCTCCCTCTCTCCCCTTCCTCTCCACACCTCCCCACTATGCTCCTCCTCTCCTCCCTCCTTCTCTCCCCTTCCGTTCCACACCTCCCCACTCTGCTCCTCCTCTCCTCCCCACTGCAGAAGGAAGCCCAGAATCATGACCTGAAGAGAGAGTTCTGGGTGACCATGGCAACAAGGACATGGTCAAGGTGGTGAGTTCTGGGTGACCATGGCAACAAGGACATGGTCAAGGTGGATCTATAATCTACTCTCCAGGAAGACTACAGATCTAGGATCAGCCTCTTACTCCCTCTACCAGACAGTCCTCTATCTCTCTCTCTAACAGACAGTCCTCTCTCTCTCCCTCTCTACCAGAAACCTCCCACATCCTGAATAGTGTCTCCCCCCAGGCTGTGACCCTCACCAACCGGCCACCTGGCCCATAGAGACTAAAGGACTACAACGTACATGCTTTATAGCGCATCAAGGCCACCCGGCCCATAGAGACTAAAGGACTACAACGTCCATGCTGCACAGCGCATCAAGGCCACCTGGCCCATAGAGACTAAAGGACTACAACGTCCATGCTGCACAGCGCATCAAGGCCACCTGGCCCATAGAGACTAAAGGACTACAACGTCCATGCTGCACAGCGCATCAAGGCCACCTGGCCCATAGAGACTAAAGGACTACAACGTCCATGCTGCACAGCGCATCAAGGCCACCTGGCCCATAGAGACTAAAGGACTACAACGTCCATGCTGCACAGCGCATCAAGGCCACCTGGCCCATAGAGACTAAAGGACTGCAACGTCCATGCTGCACAGCGCATCAAGGCCACCTGGCCCATAGAGACTAAAGGACTACAACGTCCATGCTGCACAGCGCATCAAGGCCACCTGGCCCATAGAGACTAAAGGACTACAACGTCCATGCTGCACAGCGCATCAAGGCCACCTGGCCCATAGAGACTAAAGGACTACAACGTCCATGCTGCACAGCGCATCAAGGCCACCTGGCCCATAGAGACTAAAGGACTACAACGTCCATGCTGCACAGCGCATCAAGGCCACCTGGCCCATAGAGACTAAAGGACTACAACGTCCATGCTGCACAGCGCATCAAGGCCACCTGGCCCATAGAGACTAAAGGACTACAACGTCCATGCTGCACAGCGCATCAAGGCCACCTGGCCCATAGAGACTAAAGGACTACAACGTCCATGCTGCACAGCGCATCAAGGCCACCTGGCCCATAGAGACTAAAGGACTACAACGTCCATGCTGCACAGCGCATCAAGGCCACCTGGCCCATAGAGACTAAAGGACTACAACGTCCATGCTGCACAGCGCATCAAGGCCACCTGGCCCATAGAGACTAAAGGACTACAACGTCCATGCTGCACAGCGCATCAAGGCCACCTGGCCCATAGAGACTAAAGGACTACAACGTCCATGCTGCACAGCGCATCAAGGCCACCTGGCCCATAGAGACTAAAGGACTACAACGTCCATGCTGCACAGCGCATCAAGGCCACCTGGCCCATAGATACTAAAGGACTACAACGTCCATGCTGCACAGCGCATCAAGGCCACCTGGCCCATAGAGACTAAAGGACTACAACGTCCATGCTGCACAGCGCATCAAGGCCACCTGGCCCATAGAGACTAAAGGACTACAACGTCCATGCTGCACAGCGCATCAAGGCCACCTGGCCCATAGAGACTAAAGGACTACAACGTCCATGCTGCACAGCGCATCAAGGCCACCTGGCCCAGCATGGCTGTGCAGCATGGACGTTGTAGTCCTCAAGCCATCTCTGTACTCTAAATAACCGAATATCTATACTTGTATATCTGCTCAGTCTCCTATAGCTCTGTGATCCATTTACCTGGTAGTACACACGGAGTGGACAAAACATTAGGAAACACCACGACCCAGACTGACCAGGTGAATTCAGGTGAAAGCTCTGATCCCTTATTGACGACACATGTCAAATCCACAACTTTTTTTAAATTGATTTTATTTAACATTTTCTTTCACAAGGCAAGTCGGTTTTAAGAACATATTCTTCTTTACAATGACGGTCTAGGAACAGTGGAACAGTGGGTTAACTGGTCTAGGAACAGTGGGTTAACTGGTCTAGGAACAGTGGGTTAACTGGTCTAGGAACAGTGGGGTTAACTGGTCTAGGAACAGTGGGTTAACTGGTCTAGGAACAGTGGGGTTAACTGGTCTAGGAACAGTGGGGTTAACTGGTCTAGGAACAGTGGAACAGTGGGGTTAACTGGTCTAGGAACAGTGGAACAGTGGGGTTAACTGGTCTAGGAACAGTGGAACAGTGGGTTAACTGGTCTAGGAACAGTGGAACAGTGGGTTAACTGGTCTAGGAACAGTGGGGTTAACTGGTCTAGGAACAGTGGAACAGTGGGTTAACTGGTCTAGGAACAGTGGAACAGTGGGGTTAACTGGTCTAGGAACAGTGGAACAGTGGGTTAACTGGTCTAGGAACAGTGGAACAGTGGGGTTTAACTGGTCTAGGAACAGTGGGTTAACTGGTCTAGGAACAGTGGGTTAACTGTCTAGGAACAGTGGGGTTAACTGGTCTAGGAACAGTGGAACAGTGGGGTTAACTGGTCTAGGAACAGTGGAACAGTGGGGTTAACTGGTCTAGGAACAGTGGAACAGTGGGTTAACTGGTCTAGGAACAGTGGAACAGTGGGTTAACTGGTCTAGGACAGTGGGGTTAACTGGTCTAGGAACAGTGGAACAGTGGGTTAACTGGTCCAGGAACAGTGGAACAGTGGGGTTAACTGGTCTAGGAACATGGAACAGTGGGTTAACTGGTCTAGGAACAGTGGAACAGTGGGGTTAACTGGTCTAGGAACAGTGGGTTAACTGGTCTAGGAACAGTGGAACAGTGGGTTTAACTGGTCTAGGAACAGTGGAACAGTGGGTTAACTGGTCTAGGAACAGTGGAACAGTGGGTTAACTGGTCTAGGAACAGTGGAACAGTGGGTTAACTGGTCTAGGAACAGTGGAACAGTGGGTTAACTGGTCTAGGAACAGTGGATTAACTGGTCTAGGAACAGTGGAACAGTGGGTTAACTGGTCTAGGAACAGTGGAACAGTGGGTTAACTGGTCTAGGAACAGTGGAACAGTGGGTTAACTGGTCTAGGAACAGTGGAACAGTGGGTTAACTGGTCTAGGAACAGTGGAACAGTGGGTTAAACTGGTCTAGGAACAGTGGGTTAACTGGTCTAGGAACAGTGGGTTAACTGGTCTAGGAACAGTGGGTTAACTGGTCTAGGAACAGTGGGTTAACTGGTCTAGGAACAGTGGAACAGTGGGGTTAACTGTCTAGGAACAGTGGGTTAACTGGTCTAGGAACAGTGGAACAGTGGGGTTAACTGGTCTAGGAACAGTGGGTTAACTGGTCTAGGAACAGTGGGTTAACTGGTCTAGGAACAGTGGGTTAACTGATCTAGGAACAGTGGGTTAACTGGTCTAGGAACAGTGGGTTAACTGGTCTAGGAACAGTGGGTAACTGGTCTAGGAACAGTGGGTTAACTGGTCTAGGAACAGTGGGTTAACTGATCTAGGAACAGTGGAACAGTGGGGTTAACTGATCTAGGAACAGTGGATTAACTGGTCTAGGAACAGTGGGTTAACTGATCTAGGAACAGTGGGTTAACTGGTCTAGGAACAGTGGGTTAACTGGTCTAGGAACAGTGGGGTTAACTGCCTTGTTCAGGGGAACAGTGGGTTAACTGGTCTAGGAACAGTGGGTTAACTGGTCTAGGAACAGTGGATTAACTGGTCTAGGAACAGTGGGTTAACTGATCTAGGAACAGTGGGTTAACTGGTCTAGGAACAGTGGGTTAACTGGTCTAGGAACAGTGGGTTAACTGGTCTAGGAACAGTGGGTTAACTGGTCTAGGAACAGTGGGTTAACTGGTCTAGGAACAGTGGGTTAACTGGTCTAGGAACAGTGGAACAGTGGGTTAACTGGTCTAGGAACAGTGGGTTAACTGGTCTAGGAACAGTGGGTTAACTGGTCTAGGAACAGTGGGTTAACTGGTCTAGGAACAGTGGGTTAACTGGTCTAGGAACAGTGGGTTAACTGATCTAGGAACAGTGGGTTAACTGGTCTAGGAACAGTGGGTTAACTGGTCTAGGAACAGTGGGTTAACTGGTCTAGGAACAGTGGGTTAACTGGTCTAGGAACAGTGGGTTAACTGGTCTAGGAACAGTGGGTTAACTGGTCTAGGAACAGTGGGTTAACTGGTCTAGGAACAGTGGGTTAACTGGTCTAGGAACAGTGGGTTAACTGGTCTAGGAACAGTGGGTTAACTGGTCTAGGAACAGTGGGTTAACTGGTCTAGGAACAGTGGGTTAACTGGTCTAGGAACAGTGGAACAGTGGGTTAACTGGTCTAGGAACAGTGGAACAGTGGGGTTAACTGGTCTAGGAACAGTGGAACAGTGGGGTTAACTGGTCTAGGAACAGTGGGGTTAACTGGTCTAGGAACAGTGGGTTAACTGGTCTAGGAACAGTGGGTTAACTGGTCTAGGAACAGTGGGTTAACTGGTCTAGGAACAGTGGAACAGTGGGTTAACTGGTCTAGGAACAGTGGAACAGTGGGTTAACTGGTCTAGGAACAGTGGAACAGTGGGGTTAACTGGTCTAGGAACAGTGGGTTAACTGGTCTAGGAACAGTGGGTTAACTGGTCTAGGAACAGTGGGTTAACTGGTCTAGGAACAGTGGAACAGTGGGGTTAACTGGTCTAGGAACAGTGGAACAGTGGGTTAACTGGTCTAGGAACAGTGGAACAGTGGGGTTAACTGGTCTAGGAACAGTGGGTTAACTGGTCTAGGAACAGTGGGTTAACTGGTCTAGGAACAGTGGGTTAACTGGTCTAGGAACAGTGGAGTTAACTGATCTAGGAACAGTGGGTTAACTGGTCTAGAACAGTGGGTTAACTGGTCTAGGAACAGTGGGTTAACTGGTCTAGGAACAGTTGTTTAACTGGTCTAGGAACAGTGGGTTAACTGGTCTAGGAACAGTGGGGTTAACTGGTCTAGGAACAGTGGGTTAACTGGTCTAGGAACAGTGGGTTAACTGGTCTAGGAACAGTGGGTTAACTGGTCTAGGAACAGTGGGTTAACTGGTCTAGGAACAGTGGGGTTAACTGGTCTAGGAACAGTGGGTTAACTGGTCTAGGAACAGTGGGTTAACTGGTCTAGGAACAGTGGGTTAACTGGTCTAGGAACAGTGGGGTTAACTGGTCTAGGAACAGTGGGTTAACTGGTCTAGGAACAGTGGGTTAACTGGTCTAGGAACAGTGGGTTAACTGGTCTAGGAACAGTGGGTTAACTGGTCTAGGAACAGTGGGTTAACTGGTCTAGGAACAGTGGGTTAACTGGTCTAGGAACAGTGGGTTAACTGGTCTAGGAACAGTGGGTTAACTGGTCTAGGAACAGTGGGTTACTTCTAGAACAGTGGGTAACTGGTCTAGGAACAGTGGGGTTAACTGGTCTAGGAACAGTGGGTTAACTGATCTAGGAACAGTGGGTTAACTGATCTAGGAACAGTGGGTTAACTGTCTAGGAACAGTGGGTTAACTGGTCTAGGAACAGTGGGTTAACTGGTCTAGGAACAGTGGGTTAACTGGTCTAGGAACAGTGGGGTTAACTGGTCTAGGAACAGTGGGTTAACTGGTCTAGGAACAGTGGGTTAACTGGTCTAGGAACAGTGGGTTAACTGGTCTAGGAACAGTGGGTTAACTGGTCTAGGAACAGTGGGGTTAACTGGTCTAGGAACAGTGGGTTAACTGGTCTAGGAACAGTGGGTTAACTGATCTAGGAACAGTGGGTTAACTGATCTAGGAACAGTGGGTTAACTGGTCTAGGAACAGTGGGTTAACTGGTCTAGGAACAGTGGGTTAACTGGTCTAGGAACAGTGGGTTAACTGTCGGCCCATCGATCAGTGTAGATGAAGGGGGAGGAGGCCTTGAGACATGGGTGGTGTGTCATTCAGAGGGTGAACGGGCAGGACAATAGATTGAAGTGCCTTTGAACCGGGGGTATAGTCGTAGGTGCCAGGGATACCGGATAGTGTCAAGAACTGCAACGCTGCTGGGTTTTTAAAGCTCAACTGTATATCAAGAATGGTCCCACCACCCAAAGGACATCCAGCCAACTTGACACATCTGTGGAAAGCGTTGGAGTCAACATGGGCCAGCATCCCCTGTGGAAGGCTTTCAACACCTTGTAGAGTTCATGTCCCGACGAATTGAGGCTCCTCCCCCTCTCCCTCCCTAGTCCTTCTATCCTCCGTCTGCCTCTCCCCCTCTCCTCCCCCTCTCTCCCCCTCTCCTCCCCCTCTCCCTCCCTAGTCCTTCTATCCTCAGTCTGCCACACTCCCTCTCCTCCCTCTGCTCCCTCTCTCTCTGTCATTCTTCTACCTCTTTCCCTGCCTCTCTCCCCCTCTCCCCCCTCTCCTCCGTCCCTCCATCTCTTCCTCTCCTCTGTCCCTCTAACTCTTCCTCCCATCCCTCCCTCCCTCCCTCTCTTCCTCTTGTCCCTTCCTCTCTTCCTCTCCTCCCTCTTCCTCGCCTCCGTCCCCCTCTCTTCCACCCTCTCTTCCTCTAGTCCCTCCCTCTCCTCCCTTCCTTCCTCTCTCTCCCTCTTCCCTCTATCCATCCATCCATCCCTCTCTTCCGTCCTTCTCTTCCTCCCTCTCTTCTCTCCTCCCTCCCTTCCTCTCTCTCCCTCTTCCCTCTATCCATTTTTCCATCCCTCACCTCCCTCCCTCCGTCAAGTTGCCTTGCCGATGATGAGGATACTCATGAGGAAGACCATGATGAAGAAGATCCACATGAAGAACCGGTCCATCACCTTGGCAACCTTCTTCCACTCCGCCCCTTTAGCACACGTAGCCCGTTGCTCCCGGAAACAGTTGGCGATGTACTGAATGTTATACACCACCTAGAAGAGAGGGAGGGAGGAGAGATGAGAAACAGTTGGTGATGTACTGAATGTTATACACCACCTAGAAGAGAGGGAGGGAGGAGAGGGAGGGAGGAGGGGGAGGGAGGAGAGGGAGGGAGGAGGGGGAGGGAGGAGATATGAGAAACAGTTGGTGATGTACTGAATGTTATACACCACCTAGAAGAGAGGGAGGGAGGAGAGGGAGGGAGGAGGGGGAGGGAGGAGAGGGAGGGAGGAGGGGGAGGGAGGAGATATGAGAAACAGTTGGTGATGTACTGAATGTTATACACCACCTAGAAGAGAGGGAGGGAGGAGAGGGAGGGAGGGAGGAGAGGGAGGGAGGAGAGATGAGAAACAGTTGGCGATGTACTGAATGTTATACACCACCTAGAAGAGAGGGAGGGAGGAGAGGGAGGGAGGAGGGGGAGGGAGGAGAGGGAGGGAGGAGGGGGAGGGAGGAGAGGGAGGGAGGAGGGGGAGGGAGGAGAGGGAGGGAGGAGAGATGAGAAACAGTTGGCGATGTACTGAATGTTATACACCACCTAGAAGAGAGGGAGGGAGGAGAGGGAGAGGAGAGGGAGGGAGGAGAGGGAGGGAGGAGAGGGAGGGAGGGAGGAGAGGGAGGATGGGGAGGGAGGAGAGGGAGGGAGGAGGGAGGGAGGGGGGAGTTGAGATAGGGAGGGGGAGGGAGGAGGGGAGGAGAGAGATAGGGAGGGAGGGAGGGAGGGAGGGGGGAGAGATAGGGAGGGAGAGGGAGGGAGGAGGGAGAGGAGAGAGATAGGGAGGGAGAGGGAGGGAGGAGAGATGAGAAACAGTTGGCGATGTACTGAATGTTATACACCACCTAGAAGCGAGGGAGGGAGGAGAGGGAGGGAGGAGAGGGAGGGAGGGGGAGTTGAGATAGGGAGGGGGAGGGAGGAGGGGGAAGAGAGAGATAGGGAGGGAGGGAGGGGGGGAGAGATAGGGAGGGAGAGGGTGGAGAGGGAGGGAGGAGGGAGAGGAGAGAGATAGGGAGGGAGAGGGAGGAGGGTTTGGGAGAGAGGGAGGGAGGGGGAGGAAGGAGAGGGAGAGGAAGGAGAGAGGAAGGGAGAGGAAGGAGAGAGGAAGGGAGAGGAAGGAGAGAGGGAGGGAGAGGAAGGAGAGAGGGAGGCAGAGGAAGGAGAGAGGGTTCAGGAGAGGTAGGAGAGAGGGAGGGAGAGGAATGAGAGGGGGAGGGAGAGGAAGGAGAGAGGGAGGGAGAGAGAGGGATGGGGAAGGAGAGATGAGAAACAGTTTGAAATGTATTGATCTTATACACCACCTAGAAGAGAGGGATGGGGAGGAGAGAGAGAGAGACAGAGGGGAGAGAGAGAGACAGAGAGAGAGAGAGACAGAGAGAGAGAGAGAGACTGAGAGAGAGAGAGACAGAGAGAGAGAAAGAGAGAGAGAGAGAGAGAGAGAGAGAGAGAGAGAGAGAGAGGAGCACAGCTTGATAAATCCTGACTGTGTGATGCAATAGGCATTAGTCACCTGTTTGTGGTGTGGGCAGGGGCAGGAGCAGGATGGGGCCGAGGCTGGGTTGAGGTGCTTCTCCTTGGGGTAAGGCAGCGGCTCATTCAGCCCACCATTCTGGAGGTTCCCTGGAGGGGGTGCCTGATAGTCCAGCTCCTCTCTCCCGATGTGGTGGTAATGCCTCAGGGGCTCCCTCTTCTCCTCGCCCCCTTCCCCCTTGGAGGTCTGGCTCGGGTTGCTGTGATGGTTCTGGTTACTACGGTTACTGTAATGATCGTCGCGGTGCCCGCCGTTAGCGTAGCGACAGTTGTCGAGGTGATTTTGATGGGTGCTGTGGTGGTTTTGGAGGTGCCCATTGCCGCACTGGTACGGAGCGAGGCGATGGCAGTCGTCTTGGTAACAGCCGTCGTGGTAGAGGTCGTCGTGGTAATGGTTCCGTGCCAGGGCGGAGTTGCCCGACATTGGTTCCTCACTGTAGAGAGGTGTTCTATCACCCTCTGGTGTAGTGCAGTTCTCCCCCACCTCGTACACAAACAGGATCTTAGACATGTAGTCAATGATGAGTACCTGGGAACACACACACACACACACACACACACACACACACACACACACGAACACACACACACACACACACACACAGTTAGTATACTCTCTGGTGTAGTGCAGTTCTCCCCCACCTCGTACACAAACAGGATCTTAGACATGTAGTCAATGATGAGTACCTGGGAACACACACACACACACACACACACACACACACACGAACACACACACACACACACAGTGACACAGAGACACACACATACACAGTGACACAGAGATAGAGTAAACACACACACAACAGTGACACAGAGATAGAGTAAACCACACACCACACAGTGACACAGAGCTCCAGACTTTGGCCCAGTGAGGAACAGGCTTGGCCAACCTTGGCCCAGTGAGGAACAGGCTTGGCCCTACCTTGGCCCAGTGAGGAACAGGCTTGGCCTACCTTGGCCCAGTGAGGAACAGGCTTGGCCCTACCTTGGCCCAGTGAGGAACAGGCTTGGCCTACCTTGGCCCAGTGAGGGCCAAGCCTTGGCCCAGTGAGGAACAGGCCTGGCGGTACCTTGGCCCAGTGAGGAACAGGCTTGGCCCTACCTTGGCCCAGTGAGGAACAGGCCTTGGCCCTACCTTGGCCCAGTGAGGAACAGGCTTGGCTTCTGCACCACAGAAATGGATGTTCATGATGAAGATGGTCAGAGATGTCGAGGCCGTGATCATCGTCATCGTCGCTATGTAGTACTTCCCTGGAACACACACACAACACACACACACACACACCACACCACACACACACACACACCACACACACACACACACACACACCCACACACACACACACACACACACAGTTAGTATACTCTCTGAGGCATCATATTATCACCTATATAGGGAACACTCTCTGAGGCATCATATTATCACCTATATAGGGAACACTCTCAGAGGGAGGCATCATATTATGACCTATATAGGGAACACTCTCTGAGGGAGGCATCATATTATCACCTATATAGGGAACACTCTCTGAGGCATCATATTATCACCTATATAGGGAACACTCTCAGAGGCATCATATTATCACCTATATAGGGAACACTCTCTGAGGCATCATATTATCCCCTATATAGGGAACACTCTCAGAGGGCATCATATTATCACCTATATAGGGAACACTCTCTGAGGCATCACATTATCACCTATATAGGGAACACTCTCAGAGGGCATCATATTATCACCTATATAGGGAACACTCTCTGAGGCATCACATTATCACCTATATAGGGAACACTCTCAGAGGGCATCATATTATCACCTATATAGGGAACACTCTCTGAGGGAGGCATCATATTATCTCTGAGGCATCATATTATCACCTATATAGGGAACACTCTCTGAGGGAGGCATCATATTATCACCTATATAGGGAACACTCTCAGAGGGAGGCATGCTCTCTGCCACCATTAGTTGGAAGACAGTGAGGGCCAGTAGAACTGTCACGCCCAGAGAAACCTTCTCTCCTGAGTCAGCGGGCAGGTAGAAACCCAGGGGAGCTAGAACAACACAAACAAACAACAGCATTAAATAATATAACCAACAATACAATGTAAACAACAACAATAAACAATACAATACAACCACAAACCCAGATGAGCTAGAACAGAACAAACAGTCACCACAAAATCCTGCATCTCCTAACAATAATATTAATAACAATAATAACAATAATAATAACAATAATAATAATAATAATAACAATAACAATAATAACAATAATAACAACAATAATAATAATAATAATAATAACAATAATAACAATAATAATAATAATAATAATAATAATAATAATAACAATAATAATAACAATAGCAATAATAATAATAATAATAATAATAATAATAACAATAATAATAATAATAATAATAATAACAATGATAACAATAATAATATAACAATAATAATAATAATAATAATAACAATAATAATAATAACAATAATAATAATAATAATAATAATACTAACAACAATAATAATAATAACAATAACAATAACAATAATAATAATAATAATAATAATACTAATAATAATAACAATAATAATAATAATAATAATAATAACAATAATAATACCAATAATAATAATAATAATAATAATAATAATAACAATAATAATAATAATAATAATATTAATAATGATGATGCTGGTGATACCAGTACCTAGGAATATTAATAATGATGGTGCTGGTGATACCAGTACCTAGGAATATTAATAATGATGATGCTGGTGATACCAGTACCTAGGAATATTAATAATGATGGTGCTGGTGATACCAGTACCTAGGAATATTAATAATGATGGTGCTGGTGATACCAGTACTAGGAATATTAATAATGATGATGCTGGTGATACCAGTACCTAGGAATATTAATAATGATGGTGCTGGTGATACCAGTACCTAGGAATATTAATAATGATGGTGCTGGTGATACCAGTACCTTAGGAATATTAATAATGATGATGCTGGTGATACCAGTACCTAGGAATATTAATAATGATGGTGCTGGTGGATACCAGTACCTAGGAATATTAATAATGATGATGCTGGTGATACCAGTACCTAGGAATATTAATAATGATGATGCTGGTGATACCAGTACCTAGGAATATTATAATGATGATACTGGTGATACCAGTACCTAGGAATATTAATATGATGGTGCTGGTGATACCAGTACCTAGGAATATTAATAATGATGATGCTGGTGATACCAGTACCTAGGAATATTAATAATGATGGTGCTGGTGATACCAGTTCCTAGGAATATTAATAATGATGATGCTGGTGATACCAGTTCCTAGGAATATTAATAATGATGGTGCTGGTGATACCAGTTCCTAGGAATATATAATGATGATGCTGGTGATACCAGTACCTAGGAATATTAATAATGATGGTGCTGGTGATACCAGTTCCTAGGAATATTAATAATGATGGTGCTGGTGATACCAGTACCTAGGAAATATTAATAATGATGATGCTAGTGATACCAGTAACTAGGAATATTAATAATGATGGTGCTGGTGATACCAGTTCCTAGGAATATTAATAATGATGGTGCTGGTGATACCAGTACCTAGGAATATTAATAATGATTGATGCTAGTGATACCAGTACCTAGGAATATTAATAATGATGGTGCTGGTGATACCAGTACCTAGGATATTAATAATGATGATGCTGGTGATACCAGTACCTAGGAATATTAATAATGATGATGCTAGTGATACCAGTACCTAGGAATATTAATAATGATGGTGCTGGTGATACCAGTACCTAGGAATATTAATAATGATGATGCTGGTGATACCAGTACCTAGGAATATTAATAATGATGATGCTAGTGATACCAGTAACTAGGAATATTAATAATGATGGTGCTGGTGATACCAGTACCTAGGAATATTAATAATGATGATGCTAGTGATACCAGTACCTAGGAATATTAATAATGATGGTGCTGGTGATACCAGTACCTAGGAATATTAATAATGATGGTGCTGGTGATACCAGTACCTAGGAATATTAATAATGATGGTGCTGGTGATACCAGTACCTAGGAATATTAATAATGATGATGCTGGTGATACCAGTACCTAGGAATATTAATAATGATGGTGCTGGTGATACCAGTACCTAGGAATATTAATAATGATGATGCTGGTGATACCAGTACCTAGGAATATTAATAATGATGATGCTGGTGATACCAGTACCTAGGAATATTAATAATGATGATGCTGGTGATACCAGTACCTAGGAATATTAATAATGATGATGCTGGTGATACCAGTACCTAGGAATATTAATAATGATGATGCTGGTGATACCAGTACCTAGGAATATTAATAATGATGATGCTAGTGATACCAGTACCTAGGAATATTAATAATGATGGTGCTGGTGATACCAGTACCTAGGAATATTAATAATGATGATGCTGGTGATACCAGTACCTAGGAATATTAATAATGATGGTGCTGGTGATACCAGTACCTAGGAATATTAATAATGATGGTGCTGGTGATACCAGTACCTAGGAATATTAATAATGATGATGCTGGTGATACCAGTACCTAGGAATATTAATAATGATGGTGCTGGTGATACCAGTACCTAGGAATATTAATAATGATGGTGCTGGTGATACCAGTACCTAGGAATATTAATAATGATGATGCTGGTGATACCAGTACCTAGGAATATTAATAATGATGGTGCTGGTGATACCAGTACCTAGGAATATTAATAATGATGATGCTGGTGATACCAGTACCTAGGAATATTAATAATGATGATGCTGGTGATACCAGTACCTAGGAATATTAATAATGATGATGCTGGTGATACCAGTACCTAGGAATATTAATAATGATGGTGCTGGTGATACCAGTACCTAGGAATATTAATAATGATGGTGCTGGTGATACCAGTACCTAGGAATATTAATAATGATGGTGCTGGTGATACCAGTACCTAGGAATATTAATAATGATGATGCTGGTGATACCAGTACCTAGGAATATTAATAATGATGATGCTGGTGATACCAGTTCCTAGGAATATTAATAATGATGATGCTGGTGATACCAGTACCTAGGAATATTAATAATGATGGTGCTGGTGATACCAGTTCCTAGGAATATTAATAATGATGGTGCTGGTGATACCAGTACCTAGGAATATTAATAATGATGATGCTAGTGATACCAGTAACTAGGAATATTAATAATGATGGTGCTGGTGATACCAGTTCCTAGGAATATTAATAATGATGGTGCTGGTGATACCAGCACCAAGGAATATTAATAATGATGATGCTAGTGATACCAGTACCTAGGAATATTAATAATGATGGTGCTGGTGATACCAGTAACCTAGGAATATAATAATGATGATGCTGGTGATACCAGTACCTAGGAATATTAATAATGATGGTGCTGGTGATTACCAGTACCTAGGATATTAATAATGATGATGCTGGTGATACCAGTACCTAGGAATATTAATAATGATGCTTGCTGGTGATACCAGTACCTAGGAATATTAATAATGATGGTGCTGGTGATACCAGTACCTAGGAATATTAATAATGATGATGCTGGTGATACCAGTACCTAGGAATATTAATAATGATGGTGCTGGTGATACCAGTACCTAGGAATATTAATAATGATGATGCTAGTGATATAGTACCTAGGAATATAATAATGATGATGCTGGTGATACCAGTACCTAGGAATATTAATAATGATGATGCTGGTGATACCAGTACCTAGGAATATTAATAATGATGGTGCTGTGATACCAGTACCTAGGAATATTAATAATGATGATGCTGGTGATACCAGTACCTAGGAATATTAATAATGATGGTGCTGGTGATACCAGTACTAGGAATATTAATAATGATGATGCTGGTGATACCAGTACCTAGGAATATTAATAATGATGGTGCTGGTGATACCAGTTCCTAGGAATATTAATAATGATGATGCTGGTGATACCAGTACCTAGGAATATTAATAATGATGGTGCTGGTGATACCACGTTCCCTAGGAATATTAATAATGATGGTGCTGGTGATACCAGTACCTAGGAATATTAATAATGATTGATGCTAGTGATACCAGTAACTAGGAATATTAATAATGATGGTGCTGGTGATACCAGTTCCTAGGAATATTAATAATGATGGTGCTGGTGATACCAGTACCTAGGAATATTAATAATGATGATGCTAGTGATACCAGTAACCTAGGAATATTAATAATGATGGTGCTGGTGATACCAAGTACCTAGAAATATTAATAATGATGATGCTGGTGATACCAGTACCTAGGAATATTAATAATGATGATGCTAGTGATACCGTAGTAACTAGGAATATTAATAATGATGGTGCTGGTGATACCAGTACCTAGGAATATTAATAATGATGGTGCTGGTGATACCAGTTCCTAGGAATATTAATAATGATGGTGCTGGTGATACCAGTACCTAGGAATATTAATAATGATGGTGCTGGTGATACCATTTCCTAGGAATATTAATAATGATGGTGCTGGTGTTACCAGTACCTAGGAATATTAATAATGATGGTGCTGGTGATACCAGTATCTAGGAATATTAATAATGATGGGCTGGTGATACCAGTACCTAGGAATATTAATAATGATGATCTGGTGATACCAGTACCTAGGAATATTAATAATGATGATGCTGGTTGATACCAGTACCTAGGAATATTAATAATGATGATGCTGGTGATACCAGTACCTAGGAATATTAATAATGATGGTGCTGGTGATACCCAGTACCTAGGAATATTAATAATGATGATGCTGGTGATACCAGTACCTAGGAATATTAATAATGATGGTGCTGGTGTACCAGTACCTAGGAATATTAATAATGATGATGCTAGTGATACTAGTACCTAGGAATATTAATAATGATGATGCTGGTGATACCAGTACCTAGGAATATTAATAATGATGATGCTGGTGATACCAGTTCCTAGGAATATTAATAATGATGGTGCTGGTGATACCAGTACCTAGGAATATTAATAATGATGGTGCTGGTGATACCAGTACCTAGGAATATTAATAATGATGATGCTGGTGATACCAGTACCTAGGAATATTAATAATGATGATGCTGGTGATACCAGTACCTAGGAATATTAATAATGATGATGCTGGTGATACCAGTACCTAGGAATATTAATAATGATGGTGCTGGTGATACCAGTACCTAGGAATATTAATAATGATGATGCTGGTGATACCAGTACCTAGGAATATTAATAATGATGGTGCTGGTGATACCAGTACCTAGGAATATTAATAATGATGATGCTAGTGATACTAGTACCTAGGAATATTAATAATGATGATGCTGGTGATACCAGTACCTATGAATATTAATAATGATGATGCTGGTGATACCAGTACCTAGGAATATTAATAATGATGGTGCTGGTGATACCAGTACCTAGGAATATTAATAATGATGATGCTGGTGATACCAGTACCTAGGAATATTAATAATGATGGTGCTGGTGATACCAGTACCTAGGAATATTAATAATGATGATGCTGGTGATACCAGTACCTAGGAATATTAATAATGATGATGCTGGTGATACCAGTACCTAGGAATATTAATAATGATGATGCTGGTGATACCAGTACCTAGGAATATTAATAATGATGGTGCTGGTGATACCAGTACCTAGGAATATTAATAATGATGATGCTGGTGATACCAGTACCTAGGAATATTAATAATGATGGTGCTGGTGATACCAGTACCTAGGAATATTAATAATGATGATGCTGGTGAATACCAGTTCCTAGGAATATTAATAATGATGATGCTGGTGATACCAGTACCTAGGAATATTAATAATGATGGTGCTGGTGATACCAGTTCCTAGGAATATTAATATGATGGTGCTGGTGATACCAGTACCTAGGAATATTAATAATGATGGATGCTAGTGATACCAGTAACTAGGAATATTAATAATGATGGTGCTGGTGATACCAGTTCCTAGGAATATTAATAATGATGGTGCTGGTGATACCAGTACCAAGGAATATTAATATGATGATGCTAGTGATACCAGTACCTAGGATATTAATAATGATGGTGCTGGTGATACCAGTACCTAGGAATATTAATAATGATGATGCTGGTGATACCAGTACCTAGGAATATTAATATGATGGTGGCTGGTGATACCAGTACCTAGGAATATTAATAATGATGATGCTGTGATACCAGTACCTAGGAAATTAATAATGATGGTGCTGGTGGATACCAGTACCTAGGAATATTAATAATGATGGTGCTGGTGATACCAGTACCTAGGAATATTATAATGATGATGCTGGTGATACCAGTACCTAGGAATATTAATAATGATGGTGCTGGTGATACCAGTACCTAGGAATATTAATAATGATGATGCTAGTGATACTAGTACCTAGGAATATTAATAATGATGATGCTGGTGATACCATACCTAGGAATATTAATAATGATGATGCTGGTGATACCAGTACCTAGGAATATTAATAATGATGGTGCTGGTGATACAGTACCTAGGAATATTAATAATGATGATGCTGGTGATACCAGTACCTAGGAATATTAATAATGATGGTGCTGGTGATACCAGTACCTAGGAATATTAATAATGATGATGCTGGTGATACCAGTACCTAGGAATATTAATAATGATGGTGCTGGTGATACCAGTTCCTAGGAATATTAATAATGATGATGCTGGTGATACCAGTACCTAGGAATATTAATAATGATGGTGCTGGTGATACCAGTTCCTAGGAATATTAATAATGATGATGCTAGTGATACTAGTACCTAGGAATATTAATAATGATGATGCTGGTGATACCAGTACCTAGGAATATTAATAATGATGCTGGTGATACCAGTACCTAGGAATATTAATAATGATGGTGCTGGTGATACCAGTACCTAGGAATATTAATAATGATGATGCTGGTGATACCAGTACCTAGGAATATTAATAATGATGGTGCTGGTGATACCAGTACCTAGGAATATTAATAATGATGATGCTGGTGATACCAGTACCTAGGAATATTAATAATGATGGTGCTGGTGATACCAGTTCCTAGGAATATTAATAATGATGATGCTGGTGATACCAGTACCTAGGAATATTAATAATGATGGTGCTGGTGATACCAGTTCCTAGGAATATTAATAATGATGGTGCTGGTGATACCAGTACCTAGGAATATTAATAATGATGATGCTAGTGATACCAGTAACTAGGAATATTAATAATGATGGTGCTGGTGATACCAGTTCCTAGGAATATTAATAATGATGGTGCTGGTGATACCAGTACCTAGGAATATTAATAATGATGATGCTAGTGATACCAGTACCTAGGAATATTAATAATGATGGTGCTGGTGATACCAGTACCTAGGAATATTAATAATGATGATGCTGGTGATACCAGTACCTAGGAATATTAATAATGATGATGCTAGTGATACCAGTAACTAGGAATATTAATAATGATGGTGCTGGTGATACCAGTACCTAGGAATATTAATAATGATGATGCTAGTGATACCAGTACCTAGGAATATTAATAATGATGGTGCTGGTGATACCAGTACCTAGGAATATTAATAATGATGGTGCTGGTGATACCAGTACCTAGGAATATTAATAATGATGATGCTAGTGATACCAGTACCTAGGAATATTAATAATGATGGTGCTGGTGATACCAGTACCTAGGAATATTAATAATGATGGTGCTGGTGATACCAGTTCCTAGGAATATTAATAATGATGGTGCTGGTGATACCAGTACCTAGGAATATTAATAATGATGGTGCTGGTGATACCAGTACCTAGGAATATTAATAATGATGATGCTGGTGATATCAGTACCTAGGAATATTAATAATGATGATGCTGGTGATACCAGTACCTAGGAATATTAATAATGATGATGCTGGTGATACCAGTACCTAGGAATATTAATAATGATGGTGCTGGTGATACCAGTACCTAGGAATATTAATAATGATGATGCTGGTGATACCAGTACCTAGGAATATTAATAATGATGGTGCTGGTGATACCAGTACCTAGGAATATTAATAATGATGATGCTAGTGATACTAGTACCTAGGAATATTAATAATGATGATGCTGGTGATACCAGTACCTAGGAATATTAATAATGATGATGCTGGTGATACCAGTACCTAGGAATATTAATAATGATGGTGCTGGTGATACCAGTACCTAGGAATATTAATAATGATGATGCTGGTGATACCAGTACCTAGGAATATTAATAATGATGGTGCTGGTGATACCAGTACTAGGAATATTAATAATGATGATGCTGGTGATACCAGTACCTAGGAATATTAATAATGATGGTGCTGGTGATACCAGTACCTAGGAATATTAATAATGATGATGCTAGTGATACCAGTACCTAGGAATATTAATAATGATGGTGCTGGTGATACCAGTACCTAGGAATATTAATAATGATGGTGCTGGTGATACCAGTTCCTAGGAATATTAATATGATGGTGCTGGTGATACCAGTACCTAGGAATATTAATAATGATGGTGCTGGTGATACCAGTTCCTAGGAATATTAATAATGATGGTGCTGGTGATACCAGTACCTAGGAATATTAATAATGATGGTGCTGGTGATACCAGTATCTAGGAATATTAATAATGATGATGCTGGTGATACCAGTACCTAGGAATATTAATAATGATGATGCTGGTGATACCAGTACCTAGGAATATTAATAATGATGATGCTGGTGATACCAGTACCTAGGAATATTAATAATGATGGTGCTGGTGATACCAGTACCTAGGAATATTAATAATGATGATGCTGGTGATACCAGTACCTAGGAATATTAATAATGATGGTGCTGGTGTACCAGTACCTAGGAATATTAATAATGATGATGCTAGTGATACTAGTACCTAGGAATATTAATAATGATGATGCTGGTGATACCAGTACCTAGGAATATTAATAATGATGATGCTGGTGATACCAGTTCCTAGGAATATTAATAATGATGGTGCTGGTGATACCAGTACCTAGGAATATTAATAATGATGGTGCTGGTGATACCAGTACCTAGGAATATTAATAATGATGATGCTGGTGATACCAGTACCTAGGAATATTAATAATGATGATGCTGGTGATACCAGTACCTAGGAATATTAATAATGATGATGCTGGTGATACCAGTACCTAGGAATATTAATAATGATGGTGCTGGTGATACCAGTACCTAGGAATATTAATAATGATGATGCTGGTGATACCAGTACCTAGGAATATTAATAATGATGGTGCTGGTGATACCAGTACCTAGGAATATTAATAATGATGATGCTAGTGATACTAGTACCTAGGAATATTAATAATGATGATGCTGGTGATACCAGTACCTATGAATGTTAATAATGATGATGCTGGTGATACCAGTACCTAGGAATATTAATAATGATGGTGCTGGTGATACCAGTACCTAGGAATATTAATAATGATGATGCTGGTGATACCAGTACCTAGGAATATTAATAATGATGGTGCTGGTGATACCAGTACCTAGGAATATTAATAATGAATGCTGGTGATACCAGTACCTAGGAATATTAATAATGATGGTGCTGGTGATACCAGTACCTAGGAATATTAATAATGATGGTGCTGGTGATACCAGTTCCTAGGAATATTAATAATGATGGTGCTGGTGATACCAGTACCTAGGAATATTAATAATGATGGTGCTGGTGATACCAGTACTTAGGAATATTAATAATGATGATGCTGGTGATACCAGTACCTAGGAATATTAATAATGATGATGCTGGTGATACCAGTACCTAGGAATATTAATAATGATGATGCTGGTGATACCAGTACCTAGGAATATTAATAATGATGGTGCTGGTGATACCAGTACCTAGGAATATTAATAATGATGATGCTGGTGATACCAGTACCTAGGAATATTAATAATGATGGTGCTGGTGATACCAGTACCTAGGAATATTAATAATGATGATGCTAGTGATACTAGTACCTAGGAATATTAATAATGATGATGCTGGTGATACCAGTACCTAGGAATATTAATAATGATGATGCTGGTGATACCAGTACCTAGGAATATTAATAATGATGGTGCTGGTGATACCAGTACCTAGGAATATTAATAATGATGATGCTGGTGATACCAGTACCTAGGAATATTAATAATGATGGTGCTGGTGATACCAGTACCTAGGAATATTAATAATGATGATGCTGGTGATACCAGTACCTAGGAATATAATAATGATGGTGCTGGTGATACCAGTACCTAGGAATATTAATAATGATGATGCTAGTGATACCAGTACCTAGGAATATTAATAATGATGGTGCTGGTGATACCAGTACCTAGGAATATTAATAATGATGGTGCTGGTGATACCAGTTCCTAGGAATATTAATAATGATGGTGCTGGTGATACCAGTACCTAGGAATATTAATAATGATGATGCTGGTGATACCAGTACCTAGGAATATTAATAATGATGATGCTGGTGATACCAGTACCTAGGAATATTAATAATGATGATGCTGGTGATACCAGTACCTAGGAATATTAATAATGATGGTGCTGGTGATACCAGTACCTAGGAATATTAATAATGATGATGCTGGTGATACCAGTACCTAGGAATATTAATAATGATGGTGCTGGTGATACCAGTACCTAGGAATATTAATAATGATGATGCTAGTGATACTAGTACCTAGGAATATTAATAATGATGATGCTGGTGATACCAGTACCTAGGAATATTAATAATGATGATGCTGGTGATACCAGTTCCTAGGAATATTAATAATGATGGTGCTGGTGATACCAGTACCTAGGAATATTAATAATGATGGTGCTGGTGATACCAGTACCTAGGAATATTAATAATGATGATGCTGGTGATACCAGTACCTAGGAATATTAATAATGATGATGCTGGTGATACCAGTACCTAGGAATATTAATAATGATGATGCTGGTGATACCAGTACCTAGGAATATTAATAATGATGGTGCTGGTGATACCAGTACCTAGGAATATTAATAATGATGATGCTGGTGATACCAGTACCTAGGAATATTAATAATGATGGTGCTGGTGATACCAGTACCTAGGAATATTAATAATGATGATGCTAGTGATACTAGTACCTAGGAATATTAATAATGATGATGCTGGTGATACCAGTACCTAGGAATATTAATAATGATGATGCTGGTGATACCAGTACCTAGGAATATTAATAATGATGGTGCTGGTGATACCAGTACCTAGGAATATTAATAATGATGATGCTGGTGATACCAGTACCTAGGAATATTAATAATGATGGTGCTGGTGATACCAGTACCTAGGAATATTAATAATGATGATGCTGGTGATACCAGTACCTAGGAATATTAATAATGATGGTGCTGGTGATACCAGTACCTAGGAATATTAATAATGATGATGCTGGTGATACCAGTTCCTAGGAATATTAATAATGATGGTGCTGGTGATACCAGTTCCTAGGAATATTAATAATGATGGTGCTAGTGATACCAGTACCTAGGAATATTAATAATGATGATGCTAGTGATACCAGTAACTAGGAATATTAATAATGATGGTGCTGGTGTTACCAGTACCTAGGAATATTAATAATGATGATGCTAGTGATACCAGTACCTAGGAATATTAATAATGATGGTGCTGGTGATACCAGTACCTAGGAATATTAATAATGATGATGCTGGTGATACCAGTACCTAGGAATATTAATAATGATGATGCTAGTGATACCAGTAACTAGGAATATTAATAATGATGGTGCTGGTGATACCAGTACCTAGGAATATTAATAATGATGATGCTAGTGATACCAGTACCTAGGAATATTAATAATGATGGTGCTGGTGATACCAGTACCTAGGAATATTAATAATGGTGGTGCTGGTGATACCAGTACCTAGGAATATTAATAATGATGATGCTAGTGATACCAGTACCTAGGAATATGAATAATGATGGTGCTGGTGGTACCAGTACCTAGGAATATTAATAATGATGGTGCTGGTGATACCAGTACCTAGGAATATTAATAATGATGATGCTAGTGACACCAGTACCTAGGAATATTAATAATGATGGTGCTGGTGATACCAGTACCTAGGAATATTAATAATGATGATGCTAGTGATACCAGTACCTAGGAATATTAATAATGATGGTGCTGGTGATACCAGTACCTAGGAATATTAATAATGATGATGCTGGTGATACCAGTACCTAGGAATATTAATAATGATGGTGCTAGTGATACCAGTACCTAGGAATATTAATAATGATGATGCTAGTGATACCAGTACCTAGGAATATTAATAATGATGGTGCCTGGTGATACCAGTACCTAGGAAGGAGATGAGGAAGCAGGGCAGCAGCAGATTGAAGATGTAGAAGAGAGACCGTCTCTTCAGGTGGAGGGTGTAGGTGATGTCAGGATACGGGTCTGAGCAGCAGCCGTACATGATGACGTTCCGGACCGCCGGCATTCCGTGACACTCCCACTCCACGTTCTCCACAAAGTCCGACAGGTCCCCACTGTCCATCCCCATGGCAATGTCCACCTGGAGACACAGTATACACACTTACAGTGTATATACACAGTATACACACACACAATCATACACACACACAGTATACACACACACACAATCATACACACACACACACACACAGTATACACACACACACACACACACAGTATACACATACACACACAGTATATACACACACACACACATACACAGTATGCAAACAGCGTAGCTAATGTCTGTTCAAATCAAATTGTATTCGTCACATACACATATTTAGTAGTTATTGCAGAAGTAGCGAAATGCTTGTGTTTCTAGCTCCAACAGTGCAGTAATATCTAACAAGACCCGACAATACACATCTAAAGTAAAATAATGAAATTAAGAAATATATTAATATTAGGACGAGCATTGTCAGAGTGGCATTGACTAAAATACAGTAGAATACAGTATATACATATGAGGTGAGTAAAGCAGTTTATAAACAGTATTAAAGTAACTAGTGTTCCATTATTAAAGTGACCAGTGTTCCATGTCTATGTATATAGGGCAGCAGCCTCTAAGGTGCAGGGTTGAGTAACAGGGTGGTAGCTGCTAGTGATGGATATTTAACAGTCTGATGGCCTTGAGATAGAAGCTGTTTTTTCTGTCTCTTGGTCTCAGCTTTGATGCACCAATGTCTGTTCCTGTGTTGCCAATGTCTGTTGTTGCGTTGCCAATGTCTGTTCCTGTGTTGCCAATGTCTGTTCCTGCGTTGCCAATGTCTGTTCCTGCGTTGCCAATGTCTGTTCCTGCGTTGCCAATGTCTGTTCCTGCGTTGCCAATGTCTGTTCCTGTGTTGCCAATGTCTGTTGTTGCGTTGCCAATGTCTGTTCCTGTGTTGCCAATGTCTCTTCCTGTGTTGCCAATGTCTGTTGTTGCGTTGCCAATGTCTGTTCCTGCGTTGCCAGTGTCTGTTCCTGGGTTGCCAATGTCTGTTCCTGCGTTGCCAATGTCTGTTCCTGCGTTGCCAATGTCTGTTCCTGCGTTGCCAATGTCTGTTCCTGGGTTGCCAATGTCTGTTCCTGTTCCTGTGTTGCCAATGTCTCTTCCTGTGTTGCCAATGTCTGTTCCTGTGTTGCCAATGTCTGTTCCTGTGTTGCCAATGTCTCTTCCTGCGTTGCCAATATCTCTTCCTGCGTTGCCAATGTCTCTTCCTGTGTTGCCAATGTCTGTTCCTGTGTTGCCAATGTCTGTTCCTGTGTTGCCAATGTCTGTTCCTGTGTTGCCAATGTCTGTTCCTGCGTTGCCAATGTCTGTTCCTGTTCCTGCGTTGCCAATGTCTGTTCCTGGGTTGCCAATGTCTGTTCCTGTGTTGCCAATGTCTGTTCCTGTGTTGCCAATGTCTCTTCCTGCGTTGCCAATGTCTGTTCCTGCGTTGCCAATGTCTGTTCCTGCGTTGCCAATGTCTGTTCCTGTTCCTGGGTTGCCAATGTCTGTTCCTGTGTTGCCAATGTCTGTTCCTGCATTGCCAATGTCTGTTCCTGTGTTGCCAATGTCTGTTCCTGTGTTGCCAATGTCTGTTCCTGTTCCTGTGTTGCCAATGTCTCTTCCTGTGTTGCCAATGTCTCTTCCTGCGTTGCCAATGTCTCTTCCTGTGTTGCCAATGTCTCTTCCTGTGTTGCCAATGTCTCTTCCTGTGTTGCCAATGTCTGTTCCTGTGTTGCCAATGTCTGTTCCTGTTCCTGTGTTGCCAATGTCTCTTCCTGTGTTGCCAATGTCTCTTCCTGCGTTGCCAATGTCTCTTCCTGTGTTGCCAATGTCTGTTCCTGTGTTGCCAATGTCTGTTCCTGAGTTGCCAATGTCTGTTCCTGCCTAAATTATTCAGTATTTAAGAAACTTAGCAAAGTGTGTATTATACCAAACACATATATATATATATATATATATAATACCATACATGTATACCTACAGTTGAAGTCTGAAGTTTACATAAACCTTAGGCAAATACATTTAAACTCAGTTTTTCACAATTCCTGTCATTTAATCCCAGTAAAAATGTCCTGTTTTAGGTCAGTTAAGATCACCACTTTATTTTAAGAATCATTCTCTCTACTATTATTCTGACATTTCACATTCTTTAAATAAAGTGGTGATCGTAACTGACCTAAGACAGGGTTAGTTTAGACTAGGCCTACAGACAGACAGACAGGGTTAGTTTAGACTAGGCCTACAGACAGACAGACAGACAGACAGAATGACAGACAGACAGACAGACAGACACAGACAGACAGACAGACAGACAGACAGACAGACAGACAGACAGACAGACAGACAGAATGACAGACAGACAGACAGAACGACAGACAGACAGACAGACAGAATGACAGACAGACAGACAGAATGACAGACAGACAGAATGACAGACAGACAGACAGACAGACAGACAGACAGACAGACAGACAGACAGACAGACAGACAGACAGACAGACAGACAGACAGAGTGTGTACCTGGTTGCCGTTGTATGTCCAGGACCCAAACGTGAGGTTACACCACTGCCAGTCGAAGGGAAAGTAGGAGACGTCCACAACACAGGAGCTCTTGGTGATGGCCGGCATGTCCCAGGTTATCTCTCCATTGTAACGTAACACCACGTTGGTGTCTGCTGGACCAGATGCTTCCTCATCAGCCCTACACACAGAGACAGAGACACACAGAGACACAGAGACTCACGGAGACACACAGAGACACACAGAGAGACAGAGACACACAGAGACACAGAGACAGAGACACACAGACACATAGAGACAGAGACACACAGAGACAAATGGACACACAGAGACACACAGAGACACAGAGACACAGAGACACACAGACACGGAGACACAGAGACACACAGACACGGAGACACAGAGACAAACGGACACACAGAGACACACAGACACAGAGACACAGAGACAAAGGGACACACAGAGACACAAAGACACGGAGACACAGAGACAAACGGACACACAGAGACACACAGACACAGAGACACAGAGACAAACGGACACACAGAGACACACAGACACGGAGACACAGAGACAAACGGACACACAGAGACACACAGACACAGAGACACAGAGACAAACGGACACACAGAGACACACAGACACAGAGACAAACGGACACACAGAGACACACAGAGACACAGAGACACACAGAGACACACAGAGACACAGAGACACAGAGACACAGAGACACAGAGACACACATAGACACACAGAGACACAGAGACACAGAGACACACAGAGACACACAGAGACACAGAGACACAGAGACACACAGACACGGAGACACGGAGACACACAGAGACACAGAGACACACAGACACGGAGACACACAGACACAAAGAGACACAGAGACACACAGAGACACAGAGACACACAGAGACACACAGAGACACACAGAGACACAGAGACACACACGGACACACAGAGACACGGAGACACAGAGACAAACGGACACACAGAGACACACAGAGACACACAGAGACACACAGAGACACACAGACACAGAGACAAACCCAGTATAAATATACACATAGAGAGGTATATAGAGACAGAGAGAGGTATATAGAGAGGTATATAGAGAGGTATATAGAGACACAGAGAGGTATATAGAGAGGTATATAGAGACACAGAGAGGTATATAGAGAGGTATATAGAGAGGTATATAGAGACACAGAGAGGTATATAGAGAGGTATATAGAGAGGTATATAGAGACACAGAGAGGTATATAGAGAGGTATATAGAGAGGTATATAGAGAGGTATATAGAGACACAGAGAGGTATATAGAGACACAGAAAGGTATATAGAGAGGTATATAGAGAGGTACATAGAGAGGTATATAGAGAGGTATATAGAGAGGTATATAGAGAGGTACAGAGAGAGGTATATAGAGAGGTACATAGAGAGGTACATAGAGGGCGGCAGCGTAGCCTAGTGGTTAGAGCGTTGGACTAGTAACCGGAAGGTTGCGAGTTCAAACCCCCGAGCTGACAAGGTACAAATCTGTCGTTCTGCCCCTGAACAGGCAGTTAACCCACTGTTCCCAGGCCGTCATTGAAAATAAGAATATGTTCTTAACTGACTTGCCTGGTTAAATAAAGGTAAAATTAAAAAAATTAACAGAGAGGTATATAGAGAGGTATATAGAGAGGTATATAGAGAGGTATATAGAGAGGTATATAGAGACACAGAGAGGTATATAGAGAGACAGAGAGGTATATAGAGAGGTATATAGAGATACAGAGAGGTATATAGAGAGGTATATAGAGAGGTGTATAGAGAGGTATATAGAGAGGTATATAGAGAGGTATATAGAGAGGTATGTAGAGACACAGAGAGGTATATAGAGAGACAGAGAGGTATAAAGAGAGGTATATAGAGAGGTATATAGAGACACAGAGAGGTATATAGAGAGGAATATATAGAGAGGTATATAGAGACACAGAGAGGTATATAGAGAGGTATATAGAGACACAGAGAGGTATATAGAGAGGTATATAGAGAGGTATATAGAGACACAGAGAGGTATATAGAGAGGTATATAGAGAGGTATATAGAGACACAGAGAGGTATATAGAGACACAGAGAGGTATATAGAGACACAGAGAGGTATATAGAGAGGTATATAGAGACACAGAGAGGTATATAGAGAGGTATATAGAGAGGTATATAGAGAGGTATATAGAGACACAGAGATGTATATAGAGAGGTATATAGAGACACAGAGAGGTATATAGAGACACAGAGAGGTATATAGAGAGGTACATAGAGAGGTATAAAGAGATGTATATAGAGAGGTATATAGAGAGGTATATAGAGACACAGAGAGGTAAATAGAGACACAGAGAGGTATATAGAGAGGTATATAGAGAGGTATATAGAGAGGTACATAGAGAGGTATATAGAGAGGTATATAGAAACACAGAGAGGTAAATAGAGACACAGAGAGGTATATAGAGAGGTATATAGAGAGGTATATAGAGAGGTACATAGAGAGGTATATAGAGAGGTATATAGAAACACAGAGAGGTAAATAGAGACACAGAGAGGTATATAGAGAGGTAAATAGAGAGGTATATAGAGAGGTATATAGAGAGGTATATAGAGACACAGAGAGGTATATAGAGAGGTATATAGAGAGGTATACAGAGACACAGAGAGGTATATAGAGAGGTATATAGAAAGGTATATAGAGACACAGAGAGGTATATAGAGAGGTATATAGAGAGGTATATAGAGAGGTATATAGAGACACAGAGAGGTATATAGAGAGGTATATAGAGAGGTATATAGAGACACAGAGAGGTATATAGAGAGGTATATGGAGAGGTATACAGAGAGGTATATAAAAAGTATATAAAGAGGTATATAGAGACACAGAGAGGTATATAGAGACACAGAGAGGTATAAAGAGACACAGAGAGGTATATAGAGACACAGAGAGGTATATAGAGACACAGAGAGGTATAAAGAGACACAGAGAGGTATATAGAGAGGTATATAGAGACAAAGAGAGGTATATAGAGAAACAGAGAGGTATATAGAGACACAGAGAGGTATATAGAGAAACAGAGAGGTATATAGAGAGGTATATAGAGACACAGAGAGGTATATAGAGAAACAGAGAGGTATATAGAGAGGTATATAGAGACAAAGAGAGGTATATAGAGACAAAGAGAGATATATAGAGACAAAGAGAGGTATATAGAGAAACAGAGAGGTATATAGAGAGGTATATAGAGACACAGAGAGGTATATAGAGAGGTATAAAGAGACAAAGAGAGGTATATAGAGAAACAGAGAGGTATATAGAGAGGTATATAGAGACACAGAGAGGTATATAGAGAGGTATATAGAGAGGTATATAGAGACACAGAGATGTATATAGAGAGGTATATAGAGACACAGAGAGGTATATAGCGAGGTATATAGAGACACAGAGAGGTATATAGAGACACAGAGAGGTATATAGAGAGGTACATAGAGAGGTATGAAGAGATGTATATAGAGAGGTATATAGAGAGGTATATAGAGACACAGAGAGGTATATAGAGAGGTATATAGAGAGGTATATAGAGACACAGAGAGGTATATAGAGAGGTACATAGAGAGGTATATAGAGAGGTATATAGAAACACAGAGAGGTATATAGAGACACAGAGAGGTATATAGAGAGGTATATAGAGAGGTATACAGAGACACAGAGAGGTATAAAGAGACACAGAGAGGTATATAGAGACAAAGAGAGGTATATAGAGAAACAGAGAGGTATATAGAGAGGTATATAGAGACACAGAGAGGTATATAGAGAGGTACCTAGAGAGGAATATAGAGACACAGAGAGGTATATTGAGACACAGAGAGGTACATAGAGAGGTATATAGAGACACAGAGAGGTATATAGAGAGGTATATAGAGAGGTATATAGAGACAAAGAGAGGTATATAGAGAAACAGAGAGGTATATAGAGAGGTATATAGAGAGGTATATAGAGAGGTATATAGAGAGGTATATAGAGACACAGAGAGGTATATAGAGACACAGAGAGGTATTTAGAGACACAGAGAAGTATATAGAGAGGTATATAGAGACACGGAGAGGTATAAAGAGACACAGAGAGGTATATAGAGAGGTATATAGAGACACAGAGAGGTATATAGAGAGGTATATAGAGACACAGAGAGGTATATAGAGAGGTATATAGAGACACAGAGAGGTATATAGAGAGGTATATAGAGACACGGAGAGGTATAAAGAGACACAGAGAGGTATATAGAGAGGTATATAGAGACACAGATAGGTATATAGAGAGGTATATAGAGACACAGAGAGGTACATAGAGACACAGAGAGGTACATAGAGAGGTATATAGAGACACAGAGAGGTATATAGAGACACAGAGAGGTATATAGAGAGGTATATAGAGAGGTATATAGAGACACAGAGAGGTATATAGAGAGGTATATAGAGACACAGAGAGGTATATAGAGAGGTATATAGAGAGTTATATAGAGACACAGAGAGGTATATAGAGAGGTATGTAGAGAGGTATATAGAGAGGTATATAGAGACACAGAGAGGTATATAGAGAGGTATATAGAGACACAGAGAGGTACATAGAGAGGTATATAGAGAGGTATATAGAGAGGTATATAGAGACACAGAGAGGTATATAGAGACACAGAGAGGTATATAGAGAGGTACATAGAGAGGTATATAGAGAGGTATATAGAGACAAAGAGAGGTATATAGAGAGGTATATAGCGACAAAGAGAGGTACATAGAGAGGTATATAGAGACACAGAGAGGTACATAGAGAGGTATATAGAGAGGTATATAGAGAGGTATATAGAGAGGTATATAGAGACACAGAGAGGTATATAGAGACACAGAGTGGTACATAGCGAGGTATATAGAGAGGTATATAGAGAGATATATAGAGACACAGAGAGGTATATAGAGAGGTACATAGAGAGGTATATAGAGAGGTATATAGAGACAAAGAGAGGTATATAGAGAGGTATATAGAGAGGTATATAGAGACACAGAGAGGTATATAGAGAGGTACATAGAGAGATATATAGAGAGGTATATAGAGACAAAGAGAGGTATATAGAGAGGTATATAGAGAGGTACATAGAGAGGTATAGAGAGGGGTATATAGAGAGGTATATAGAGAGGTATATAGAGACACAGAGAGGTATATAGAGAGGTATAGAGAGAGGTATATAGAGAGGTATGTAGAGAGGTATATAGAGAGGTATATAGAGAGGTATATAGAGAGGTACATAGAGAGGTATATAGAGAGGTATATAGAGACACAGAGAGGTATATAGAGACACAGAGAGGTATAAAGAGAGGTATATAGAGAGGTATATACAGAGGTATATAGAGAGGTATATAGAGAGGTACATAGAGAGGTATATAGAGAGGTATATAGAGACACAGAGAGGTATATAGAGAGGTACATAGAGAGGTACATAGAGAGGTATATAGAGAGGTATATAGAGACACAGAGAGGTATAAAGAGAGGTATATAGAGAGGTATATAGAGAGGTATATAGAGAGGTATATAGAGAGGTATATAGAGAGGTATATAGAGACACAGAGAGGTATATAGAGACACAGAGAGGTATATAGAAACACAGAGAGGTATATAGAGACACAGAGAGGTATAAAGAGAGGTATATAGAGAGGTATATAGAGAGGTATACAGAGAGGTATATAGAGAGGTATACAGAGAGGTATATAGAGAGGTATATAGAGAGGTAGATAGAGAGGTATATAGAGACACAGAGAGGTATATAGCGAGATATATAGAGCGATATATAGAGAGGTATATAGAGACACAGAGAGGTATATAGAGAGGTATATAGAGAGGTATATAGAGAGGTATATAGAGAGGTACATAGAGAGGTATATAGAGAGGTATATAGAGAGGTATATAGAGACACAGAGAGGTATATAGAGAGGTACATAGAGAGGTATACAGAGAGGTATATAGAGAGGTATATAGAGAAACAGAAAGGTATATAGAGAGGTATATAGAGATACAGAGAGGTATATAGAGACACAGGGAGGTATATAGAGAGGTACATAGAGAGGTATATAGAGAGGTATATAGAGACAAAGAGAGGTATATAGAGAGGTATATAGAGAGGTACATAGAGAGGTATAGAGAGAGGTATATAGAGAGGTATATGGAGAGGTATATAGAGAGGTATATAGCGACACAGAGAGGTATATAGAGAGGTATATAGAGAGGCATATAGAGAGGTCTATAGAGAGGTATATAGAGACACAGAGAGGTATATAGAGACACAGAGAGGTATATAGAGACACAGAGAGGTATATAGAGAGGTATATAGAGAGGTATATAGAGACACAGAGAGGTATATAGAGAGGTATATAGAGAGGTACATAGAGAGGTATAGAGAGAGGTATATAGAGAGGTATATAGAGAGTTATATAGAGAGGTATAGAGAGAGGTATATAGAGACACAGAGAGGTATATAGAGACACAGAGAGGTATAAAGAGAGGTATAGAGAGAGGTATATAGAGACACAGAGAGGTATATAGAGAGGTATATAGAGAGGTACATAGAGACACAGAGAGGTATATAGAGACACAGAGAGGTATATAGAGAGGTATATAGAGAGGTATATAGAGACACAGAGAGGTATATAGAGACACAGAGAGGTATATAGAGACACAGAGAAGTATATAGAGAGGTATATAGAGACACAGAGAGGTATAAAGAGACACAGAGAGGTATATAGAGAGGTATATAGAGAGGTATATAGAGAGGTATATAGAGACACAGAGAGGTATATAGCAAACACAGAGAGGTATATAGAGACACAGAGAGGTATATAGAGACACAGAGAGGTATATAGAGACACAGAGAGGTATATAGAGAGGTATATAGAGACACAGAGAGGTATATAGAGAAGAGGTATATAGAGAGGTATATAGAGAGGTATATAGAGAGGTATATAGAGACACAGAGAGGTATATAGAGAGGTATATAGAGAGGTATATAGAGACACAGAGAGGTATATAGAGAGGTACCTAGAGAGGAATATAGAGACACAGAGAGGTATATAGAGACACAGAGAGGTATATAGAGAGGTACATAGAGAGGTATATAGAGACAACAGAGAGGTATATAGAGAGGTATATAGAGAGGTATATAGAGAGGTATATAGAGACACAGAGAGGTATATAGAGACAGAGCGAGGTATATAGAGACAGAGCGAGGTATATAGAGACACAGAGAGGTATATAGAGACACAGAGAGGTATATAGAGAGGTATATAGAGAGGTATATAGAGAGGTATATAGAGACACAGAGAGGTATATAGAGAGGTATATAGAGACACAGAGAGGTATATAGAGACACAGAGAGGTATATAGAGAGGTATATAGAGACACAGAGAGGTATATAGAGAGGTATATAGAGACACAGATAGGTATATAGAGAGGTATATAGAGACACAGCGAGGTATATAGAGACACAGAGAAGTATATAGAGAGGTATATAGAGAGGTATATAGAGACACAGAGAGGTACATAGAGAGGTATATAGATACACAGAGAGGTACATAGAGACACAGAGAGGTACATAGAGAGGTATATAGAGAGGTATATAGAGGGGTATATAGAGACACAGAGAGGTATATAGAGAGGTATATAGAGACACAGAGAGGTATATAGAGACACAGATAGGTATATAGAGAGGTATATAGAGACACAGAGAGGTATATAGAGAGGTATATAGAGAGGTATATAGAGAGGTATATAGAGAGGTACATAGAGAGGTATATAGAGACACAGAGAGGTATATAGAGAGGTATATAGAGAGGTATATAGAGAGGTATATAGAGAGGTATATAGAGAGGTATATAGAGAGGTATATAGAGAGGTACATAGAGAGGTATATAGAGAGGTATAGAGAGAGGTATATAGAGACACAGAGAGGTATATAGAGAGGTATATAGAGAGGTATATGGAGAGGTATATAGAGAGGTACATAGAGAGGTATATAGAAAGGTATATAGAGACACAGAGAGGTATATAGAGAGGTATATAGAGAGGTATATAGAGACACAGAGAAGTATAAAGAGAGGTATATAGAGAGATATGTAGAGAGAGAGAGATCCAGACCGACTTGTTATAAAGCACTATGTCAGGTCTCCACAGAGAGACAGAGAGAGACCCAGACTGACTTGTTATAGAGCACTATATCAGGTCTCCACAGAGATAGATCCAGACTGACTTGTTATAAAGCACTATGTCAGGTCTCCACATAGAGATCCAGACTGACTTGTTATAAAGCACTATGTCAGGTCTCCACAGAGAGATCCAGACTGACTTGTTATAAAGCACTATGTCAGGTCTCCACAGAGAGAGAGAGATCCAGACTGACTTGTTATAGAGCACTATGTCAGGTCTCCACAGAGAGAGATCCAGACTGACTTGTTATAGAGCACTATGTCAGGTCTCCACAGATAGACAGAGATCCAGACTGACTTGTTATAAAGCACTATGTCAGGTCTCCACAGAGAGACAGAGACCCAGACTGACTTGTTATAGAGCACTATGTCAGGTCTCCAAAGAGAGAGATCCAGACTGACTTGTTATAGAGCACTATGACAGGTCTCCACAGAGAGACAGAGATCCAGACTGACTTGTTATGAAGCACTATGTCAGGTCTCCACAGAGAGACAGAGATCCAGACTGACTTGTTATAGAGCACTATGTCAGGTCTCCAAAGAGAGAGATCCAGACTGACTTGTTATAAAGCACTATGTCAGGTCTCCACAGAGAGATCCAGACTGACTTGTTATGAAGCACTATGTCAGGTATCCACAGAGAGACAGAGATCCAGACTGACTTGTTATAGAGCACTATGTCAGGTCTCCACAGAGAGACAGAGATCCAGACTGACTTGTTATGAAGCACTATGTCAGGTCTCCACAGAGAGACAGAGATCCAGACTGACTTGTTATAGAGCACTATGTCAGGTCTCCACAGAGAGAGATCCAGACTGACTTGTTATAGAGCACTATGTCAGGTCTCCACAGAGAGAGATCCAGACTGACTTGTTATAGAGCACTATGTCAGGTCTCCACAGAGAGAGATCCAGACTGAATTGTTATAGAGCACTATGTTAGGTCTCCACAGAGAAACAGAGATCCAGACTGACTTGTTATGAAGCACTATGTCAGGTATCCACAGAGAGACAGAGATCCAGAATGACTTGTTATAGAGCACTATGTCAGGTCTCCACAGAGAGACAGAGATCCAGACTGACTTGTTATGAAGCACTATGTCAGGTCTCCACAGAGAGACAGAGATCCAGACTGACTTGTTATAGAGCACTATGTCAGGTCTCCACAGACAGAGATCCAGACTGACTTGTTATAGAGCACTATGTCAGGTCTCCACAGAGAGAGATCCAGACTGACTTGTTATAAAGCACTATGTCAGGTCTCCAGAGAGAGACAGAGACCCAGACTGACTTGTTATAAAGCACTATGTCAGGTCTCCAGACCAGGTTACTGGGGATGCGGATAACCTCCAGTCCATCGTATTCCTCTTTGTCCCACTTCAGGTACGCATCGAACCACGTCTGACGGATCCACAGGTAGGTAGTCAACACCTGGTTCCTCTCGTCCTGCACACGCACACACACACACACACGCGCGCGCGCACGCGCACACACACACACGCGCACACACACACGTAAGACGTCAGGACAGATGAACCTTGACATCCTGGTTATTTGACTAACATTGTTATATCTACATTACGATACACTGCTGCCCTCTAGAGACATTAAAAATACATTGCACAAATGACATAGAGGCAGTAACCCAGGAACAGGGTTGGAGAGAGAGTCCTGCAGAAAACCCAGGAACAGGGTTGGAGAGAGAGTCCTGCAGTAACCCAGGAACAGGGTTGGAGAGAGAGTCCTGCAGTAACCCAGGAACAGGGTTAGAGAGAGAGTCCTGCAGTAAACCCAGGAACAGGGTTGGAGAGAGAGTCCTGCAGTAACCCAGGAACAGGGTTGGAGAGAGAGTCCTGCAGTACACCAGGAACAGGGTTGGAGAGAGAGTCCTGCAGTAACCCAGGAACAGGGTTGGAGAGAGAGTCCTGCAGTAACCCAGGAACAGGGTTGGAGAGTCCTGCAGTAACCCAGGAACAGGGTTGGAGAGAGAGTCCTGCAGTAACCCAGGAACAGGGTTGGAGAGAGAGTCCCGCAGTAACCCAGGAACAGGGTTGGAGAGAGAGTCCCGCAGTACACCAGGAACAGGGTTGGAGAGAGAGTCCTGCAGTAACCCAGGAACAGGGTTGGAGAGTCCTGCAGTAACCCAGGAACAGGGTTGGAGAGAGAGTCCTGCAGTACACCAGGAACAGGGTTGGAGAGAGAGTCCTGCAGTACACCAGGAACAGGGTTGGTGATGGTCTATAGTGAGACAGGGTGATTGGCTATAGTGAGACAGGGTGATGGTCTATAGTGAGTCCTCACCATATCTTTGATCTGAGACAGGGTGATGGTCTATAGTGAGACAGGGTGATGGTCTATAGTGAGACAGGGTGATGGTCTATAGTGAGTCCTCACCATATCTTTGATCTGAGACAGAGTAATGGTCTATAGTGAGACAGGGTGATGGTCTATAGTGAGTCCTCACCATATCTTTGATCTGAGACAGGGTGATGGTCTATAGTGAGTCCTCAACATATCTTTGATCTGAGACAGGGTGATGGTCTATAGTGAGTCCTCACCATATCTTTGATCTGAGACAGGGTGATGGTCTATAGTGAGTCCTCACCATATCTTTGATCTGAGACAGGGTGATGGTCTATAGTGAGTCCTCACCATATCTTTGATCTGAGACAGGGTGATGGTCTATAGTGAGTCCTCACCATATCTTTGATCTGAGACAGGGTGATGGTCTATAGTGAGTCCGCACCATATCTTTGATCTGAGACAGGGTGATGGTCTATTGTGAGACAGGGTGATGGTCTATAGTGAGTCCTCACCATATCTTTGATCTGAGACAGCGTGATCTGTAGTGTGACGTTCAGGGTCTTGTCCGTGTCCTCTACTGGTCTCAGAGCACTGGAGTAATTTTCCATCAGGTCGTTAAGCAGCTTCTGGGCATAACGACCCTGGGCACTGGTACACACTGGAGGGAGGGGGAGGCGAGAGGGGATGGGATGGGGGAGAGGGAGGGAGGGTAGAGGGGGGGGGGAGGGTAGAGGGAGGGAGGGTAGAGGGGGGGAGGGGGGGGGGGGGGAGAAGGGGGAGGGGTGAGAGGGGATGGGATGGGTAGAGGGAGGGGGGGGGAGGGAGGGAGAAGGGGGGAGGGAGGGGATGAGGAGAGGGGGGATGGGATGGGGGAGAGGGAGGGGGGAGAGGGGGGGGGTGGGGGAGAGGGAGGGGGAGGGGGGGGGGTGGGGGGGGGGAGAGGGAGGAATTATTGATCTATAACACTAATTAACAACATGACAGAGGTTCTCTCTCCATTTATCTATAATACTAATTAACATGGTAGAGGTTCTCTCACCATTTATCTATAACACTAATTAACAACATGACAGAGGTTCTCTCACCATTTATCTATAACACTAATTAACAACATGACAGAGGTTCTCTCACCATTTATCTATAACACTAATTAACAACATGACAGAGGTTCTCTCACCATTTATCTATAACACTAATTAACATGACAGAGGTTCTCTCACCATTTATCTATAACACTAATTAACAACATGACAGAGGTTCTCTCACCATTTATCTATAACACAAATTAACAACATGACAGAGGTTCTCTCACCATCGATCCAGCAGCTGATCCACACCAGCAGCACCACCGTCTTCATGTTGCCCTGCTGCCTCCAACCAACAGATCAATTATTCAACTCGCAAATAACAGAGACGGCCTAGTTAGAATCCTCTTCTATGGAGTCCCATTGTGATCCACAGCCCAGCCACAGAACACTCTAGATAAAACACTCTGCACAGAACACTCTAGATAGAACACTCTAGATAGAACACTCTAGATAGAACACTCTGGATAGAACACTCTAGATAGAACACTCTAGATAGAACACTCTAGATAGAACACTCTAGATAGAACGCTCTGCACAGAACACTCTAGATAGAACACTCTGGATAGAACACTAGAATGTAGACATTGTGTTCTAGAGTCTTGACGCTAAGCTGGTCGTTATTTTTGTGTTCCGTTGTGTCACTGAACCAGGATATCTCTCTCTCTCACACACACACACACACACACACACACACACACACACACACACACACACGAGCTGGGGGATATCAGGTAGCACAAGGACACAGCGTGAAACCAGATACATGAACATCTATCTGCCCATACACACCCCAAGAAACACAGACACACACACCCCAAGACACACACACACTCTGCCTTACTGTGTTACACACACACACACTGAGACAGATGTCAATCAGGCAGAGAACAACCCTTAGATCAGACAGGACAACAGGGGTGTCAAAGAGCACTACACACAGTGCATTCGGAAAGCATTCAGACCCCAGGCGGAAGCCACTCCTCAGTAAAAGGCACGACAGCCCTCTTGGAGTTTGCCAAAAGGCACCTAAAGGACTCTCAAGCCTATGAGAAACAAAATTCTCTGGTCTGATAAAACCAAGATTAAACTCCTTGGCCTGAATGCCTAGCTTCACGTCTGGAGGAAACATGGCACCATCCCTAAGGTGAAGCATGGTGGTGGCAGCATCATGCTGTGGGGATGTTTTTCAGGGACTGGGAGACTAGTCAGGATCGAGGCAAAGATGAACGGAGCAAAGTACAGAGAGATTCTTGATGAAAACCTGCTCCAGAGCACTCAGGACCTCAGACTGGGGCGAAGGTTCACCTTCCAACAGTACAACGACCCTAAGCACACAGCCAAGACAACGCAGGAGTGGCTTCGGGACAAGTCTCTGAATGTCCTTGAGTGGCCCAGCCAGAGTCTGGACTTGAACCCGATGGATCATCTCTAGAGAGACCTGAAAATAGCTGTGCAGCGACGCTCCCCATCCAACCTGACAGAGCTTGAGAGGATCTGCAGAGAAGAATGGGAGAAACTCACCGAATACAGGTGTGCCAAGCTTGTAGCGTCAAACTCAAGAAGAATCGAGGCTGTAATCGCTGCCAAAGGTGCTTCAACAAAGTACTGAGTAAAGGGTCTGAATACTTACAGTACCAGTCCGAAGTTTGGACACACCTACTCATTCAAGGGTTTCCCTTTATTATTTAGAGAGGGAGGGAGGGAGGGAGGGAGGGAGGGAGGGAGGGAGGGAGGGAGGGAGGGAGGGAGGGAGGGAGGGAGGGAGGGAGGGAGGGAGGGTCTTACAGTACCAGTCCAACTCATTCAAGGGTTTCCCTTTATTATTTAGAGAGGGAGGGGAGGGAGGGGAGGGAGGGAGGGAGGGAGGGAGGGTCTTACAGTACCAGTCCAACTCATTCAAGGGTTTCCCTTTATTATTTAGAGAGGGAGGGAGGGAGGGAGGGAGGGAGGGAGGGAGGGAGGGAGGGAGGGAGGGAGGGAGGGAGGGAGGGAGGGAGGGTCTGAATACTTACAGTACCAGTCCAACTCATTCAAGGGTTTCCCTTTATTATTTAGAGAGGGAGGGAGGGAGGGAGGGAGGGAGGGAGGGAGGGAGGGAGGGAGGGAGGGAGGGAGGGAGGGAGGGAGGGTCTTACAGTACCAGTCCAACTCATTCAAGGGTTTCCCTTTATTATTTAGAGAGGGAGGGAGGGAGGGAGGGAGGGGAGGGAGGGAGGGAGGGAGGGAGGGAGGGAGGGAGGGAGGGAGGGAGGGAGGGAGGGAGGGAGGGAGGGAGGGAGGGAGGGAGGGTCTTACAGTACCAGTCCAACTCATTCAAGGGTTTCCCTTTATTATTTAGAGAGGGAGGGAGGGAGGGAGGGAGGGAGGAGGGAGGGAGGGAGGGAGGGAGGGAGGGAGGGAGGGAGGGAGGGAGGGAGGGAGGGAGGGAGGGAGGGAGGGAGGGAGGAAGGAGGGAGGGAGGAAGGAGGGAGGGAGGGTCTTACAGTACCAGTCCAACTCATTCAAGGGTTTCCCTTTATTATTTAGAGAGGGAGGGAGGGAGGGAGGGAGAGGGAGGGAGGGAGGGAGGGAGGGAGGGAGGGAGGGAGGGAGGGAGGGAGGGAGGGAGGGAGGGAGGGAGGGAGGGAGGGAGGAAGGAGGGAGGGAGGGTCTTACAGTACCAGTCCAACTCATTCAAGGGTTTCCCTTTATTATTTAGAGAGGGAGGGAGGGAGGGAGGGAGGGAGGGAGGGAGGGAGGGAGGGAGGGAGGGAGGGAGGGAGGGAGGGAGGGAGGGAGGGAGGGAGGGAGGGAGGGAGGAAGGAGGGAGGGAGGGTCTTACAGTACCAGTCCAACTCATTCAAGGGTTTCCCTTTATTATTTAGAGAGGGAGGGAGGGAGGGAGGGAGGGAGGGAGGGAGGGAGGGAGGGAGGGAGGGAGGGAGGGAGGGAGGGAGGGAGGAAGGAGGGAGGGAGGGTCTTACAGTACCAGTCCAACTCATTCAAGGGTTTCCCTTTATTATTTAGAGAGGGAGGGAGGGAGGGAGGGAGAGGGAGGGAGGGAGGGAGGGAGGGAGGGAGGGAGGGAGGGAGGGAGGGAGGGAGGGAGGGAGGGAGGGAGGGAGGGAGGGAGGGAGGGAGGGAGGAAGGAGGGAGGGAGGGAGGGAGGGAGGGAGGGAGGGAGGAAGGAGGGAGGGAGGGTCTTACAGTACCAGTCCAACTCATTCAGGGAGTAAGCTAAATACATTTAGCAAATCAAAATATAATTTAGATTTTTTCAAAGTAGCCACCCTTTGCCTTGATGACAGCTTTGCACACTCTTGGCATTCTCTCAACCAGCTTCACCTGGAATGCTTTTCCAACAGTCTGAAGGAGTCCCCAGATGTGCTGAGCACTTGTTGGCTGCTTTTCCTTCACTCAGCGGTCCAACTCATCCCAAACCCTCTCAATTGGGTAAAAGGTCGGGGTGATTGTGGAGGTCATCTGATGCAGCACTCCATCACTCTCCTTCTTGGTAAAATAGCCCTTACACAGCCTGGAGGTGTGTTGGTTCATTGTCCTGTTGAAAAACCAATGATAGTCCCACTAAGCGCAAACCAGATGGGATGGCGTATCCCTGCAGAATGCTGTGGTTGCCATGCTGGTTAAGTGTGCCTTGAATTCTAAATAAATCACAAACAGTGTCACCAGCAAAACACCCCCACACCATCACACCTCCTCCTCCATGCTTCACGGTGGGAACCACACATGCTGAGATCCTCCGTTCACCTCCTCTGCGTCTCACAAAGACATGGTTGTTGGATTTTAAAAAATCTCCGATTTGGACTCATCAGACCAAAGGACAGATTTCCACCGGTCTAATGTCCATTGCTCGTGTCTCTTGGCCCCAAACAAGTCTCTTCTTATTATTGGTGTCCTTTAGTAGTGGATTCTTTGCAGCAATTCAACCATGAAAGCCTGATTAACACAGTCTCCTCTGAATAGTTGATGCTGAGATGTCTGTTACTTGAACTCTGTGAAGCATGTATTTGGGCTACGATTTCTGAGGCTGGTAACTCTAATGAACTTGTCCTTTTCAGCAGAGGTACCTCTGGGTCTTTTCTGTGGTGGTCCTCATGAGAGCATCATGGCGCTTGGTGGTTTTAGCGACGGCACTTGAAGAAACTTTCAAAGTTCTTGAAGTTTTCCGGATTGACTGATCTTCATGTCTTAAAGTAATGATGGACTGTCATTTCTCTTTGCTTACTTGAGCTGTTCTTGACATAATATGGACTTGGTCTTTTAACAAATAAGGCTGTCTTCTGTATACCACCCCTACCTTGTCACAACACAACTGATTGACTCAAACGCATTAATGAAGGGGGTAAAAATTCACAAATTAACTTTTAACAAGGCACACCCGTTAATTGAAATACATTCCAGGTGACTACCTCATGAAGCTGGTTGAGAGAATTCCAAGAGGTATGCAAAGTTGTCATCAAGGCAAAGGGGTGGCAACTTTGAAGAATCTCAAATATAAAAATATATTTTGATTTGTTTAACACTTGTTTAACACACATGATTCCATTGTGTGTTATTTCATAGTAAAGGTGTGTCCAAACTTTAGACCGTAGGTATATGATCCCGCTGGTTTAGACCGTAGGTATATGATCCCGCTGGTTTAGACCGTAGGTATATGATCCCGCTGGTTTAGACCGTAGGTATATGATCCCGCTGGTTTAGACCGTAGGTATATGATCCCCCTGGTTTAGACCGTAGGTATATGATCCCACTGGTTTAGACCGTAGGTATATGATTCCCGCTGGTTTAGACCGTAGGTAGATGATCCCGCTGGTTTAGACCGTAGGTATATGATCCCACTGGTTTAGACCGTAGGTATATGATCCCACTGGTTTAGACCGTAGGTATATGATCCCACTGGTTTAGACCGTAGGTATATGATCCCGCTGGTTTAGACCGTAGGTATATGATCCCGCTGGTTTAGACCGTAGGTATATGATCCCGCTGGTTTAGACCGTAGGTATATGATCCCGCTGGTTTAGACCGTAGGTATATGATCCCGCTGGTTTAGAGCGTAGGTATATGATCCCGCTGGTTTAGACCGTAGGTATATGATCCCGCTGGTTAGACCGTAGGTATATGATCCCGCTGGTTTAGACCGTAGGTATATGATCCCGCTGGTTTAGACCGTAGGTATATGATCCCACTGGTTTAGACCGTAGGTATATGATCCCGCTGGTTTAGACCGTAGGTATATGATCCCACTGGTTACCGATCATGTGTTGCACAGAAGGGAGAATAATAATTAGCTTTGTCATTTTTTACTGGACTGATGGCCTCCATCTGAATGTCTGAGGGAGGAGGGTGGAGGGGG
>NW_022262954.1:0-104544 GCF_002021735.2 Oncorhynchus kisutch | reverse complement strand
TTACGTTGTACACAGAGGATGTGTTTTTGCAGAAGTCTGCATGCATAGTCTAATTTGGTGTTTGTCACGTTTTGTGAATTCTTGGTTGGTAAGCGGACCCCAGACCTCACAACCATAAATGGCAATGGGTCTATAACTGATTCAAGTATTTTAGCCAGATCCTAATTGGATGTCAAATTATATGTTCCTTTGATGGCATAGAAGGCCCTTCTTGCCTTGTCTCTCAGATCGTCTCTCAGATCGTTCACAGCTTTGTGAAAGTTACCCGTGGCGCTGATGTTTAGGCCGAGTACAGTAGGTATAGTTGGTTGGGTGCTCTTTGTCTTACTGAGATTTGCTTTCTGGGTCCAGGTCTGACAGAATCTGTGCAGAAGATCTAGGTGTGCTGCTGTAGGCCCTCCTTGGTTGGGAACAGAAGCACCAGATCATCAGCAAACAGTAGACATTTTACTTCAGATTCTAATAGGGTGAGGCCGGGTGCTGCAGACTGTTCTAGTGTCTTCGCCAATTTGTTGATATATACAGTTGAAGTCGGAAGTTTATACACTTATGTTGGAGTCATTAAAACTCGTTTTTCAATCACTCCACAAATTTCTTGTTAACAAACTATAGTTTTGGCAAGTCGTTTAGGACATTTACTTTGTGCCATGACACAAGTTATTTTTCAACAATTACAACTTATTATCACTTATCAATTTACTGTTCACAATTCCAGTGGGTCAGAAATTTACATACACTAAGTTGATTGTGCTTTTAAACAGTTTTGGAAAGTTCCAGAAAATTATGTCATGGCTTTAGAAGCTTCTGATCGCTAATTGACATCATTTGAGTCAATTGGAGGTGTACCTGTGGATGTATTTCAATACCTACCTTCAATCTCAGTGGCCTCTTTGCTTGACATCAGGGGAAAATCAGCCAAGACCTCAGGAAAGAAATTGAGACCTCCACAAGTCTGGTTCATCACTGGGTGCAATTTCCAAACATCTGAAGGTACCACGTTCATCTGCACAAACAATAGTATGCAAGTACTGTGTAAACACCATGGGACCACGCTGCCATCATACCACTCAGGAAGGAGACTCGTTCTGTCTCCTAGAGATGAACGTACTTTGTGCAAAAAGTGCAAATAAATCCCAGAACAACAACAGAAAGGACCTTGTGAAGATGCTGGAGGAAACATGTTCAATAGTCAAAGTAAATAGTCACAGTAAGTCACAGTAAAACGAGTCCTATATCGACATAACCTGAAAGGCCGCTCAGCAAGGAAGAAGCCACTGCTCCAACACTGCCATGAAAAAAAGCCAGACTACGGTTTGCAACTGCACATGGGGACAAAGATTGTACTTTTTGGAGAAATGTCTCTGGTCTGATCTGATGAAACAAAAATAGAACTGTTTGGCCATAATGACCATCGTTATGTTTGGAGGAAAAAGGGCGAGGCTTGCAAGCCGAAGAACACCATCCCAACCGTGAAGCACGGGGGTGGCAGCATCAAGCATCATTTTGGGGGTGCTTTGCTGCAGGAGGGACTGGTGCACTTCCCAAAATAGATGGCATCATGAGGTAGGGAAATTATGTGGATATATTGAAGCAACATCTCAAGACATATGTCAGAAAGTTAAACCTTGGCCGCAAATGGGTCTTCCAAGTGGACAACTTCCAAAGTTGTTGCAAAACGGCTTAAGGACAACAAAGTCAAGGTATTGGAGTGGCCATCACAAAGCCCCTGACCTCAATCCTATAGAAAATATGTGGCCAGAACAAGGAGGACTACAAACCTGAATCAGTTACACCAGCTCTGTCAGGAGGAATGGGCCAAAATTCACCCAACTTATTGTGGGAAGCTTGTGGAAGGCTACCGAAACGTTTGACCCAAGTTAAACAATTTAAAGGCAATGCTACCAGATACTAATTGAGTGTATGTAAACTTCTGACCCACTGGAAATGTGATGAAAGAAATAAAAGCTGAAAGAAATCATTCTCTCTACTATTATTCTGACATTTCAAGTTCTTAAAATAAAGTTGTGATCCTAACTTTTTTACTCTGATTAAATGTGAGGAATTGTGAAAAACTGAGTTTAAATGTATTTCAAATCAAATCAAATGTATTTATATAGCCCTTCGTACATCAGCTGATATCTCAAAGTGCTGTACAGAAACCCAGCCTAAAACCCCAAACAGCAAGCAATGCAGGTGGAGAAGCACGGTGGCTAGGAAAAACTCCCTAGAAAGGCCAATACCTAGGAAGAAACCTAGAGAGGAACCAGGCTATGTGGGGTGGCCAGTCCTCTTCTGGCTGTGCCGGGTGGAGATTATAACAGAACATGGTCAAGATGTTCAATGTTCATAAATGACCAGCATGGTCGAATAATAATAAGGCAGAACAGTTGAAACTAGAGCAGCAGCACAGTCAGGTGGAAGTTGAAACTGGAGCAGCAGCATGGCCAGGTAGACTGGGGACAGCAAGGAGTCATCATGTCAGGTAGTCCTGGGGCATGGTCCTAGGGCTCAGGTCCTCCGAGAGAGAGAAAGAAAGAGAGAAGGAGAGAATTAGAGAACGCACACTTAGATTCACACAGGACACCGAATAGGACAGGAGAAGTACTCCAGATATAACAAACTGACCCCAGCCCCCCGACACATAAACTACTGCAGCATAAATACTGGAGGCTGAGACAGGAGGGGTCAGGAGACACTGTGGCCCCATCCGAGGACACCCCCGGACAGGGCCAAACAGGAAGGATATAACCCCACCCACTTTGGCTAAGGTGTATGTAAACTTATGACTTCAAATATATGTGGGGCTCAAGCTGCATCCCTGTCTCACCCCACGGCCCTGTGGAAAGAAATGTGTTTGTTTTTTTGTCAATTTGAACTTCACATTTGTTGTTTGTGTACATTGATTTTATAATGCCATATGTCTCTCTCCATCGCTCTCTCTCTCTCTCTCTCTCTCTCTCTCCATCGCTCTCTCTCTCTCTCTCCTCTCCCTCTCTCTCTCCTCTCTCTTTTTCATCTGTCTATCTGTTGCTCTCTCTCTGTGGCCTTTCCTTCCATAGCCCAGCTAATAAGGGGAACTTGAGTGGGAACTTGTGCTGCTTGACTGCCCACTGAAGCTGCTATTGCGGAGTTAATTTGCTGTGTGTGTGTGTGTGAGGGAGAGAGAGAGAGTGTGCAGGTGGCTGGAAGGATGAATGTGTCAGTGTGTACTGTGTGTGTTGCGCTGTGTAAGTGTGTAAGACGCGTTCTGCTGTAACAAGCCTTTGTCTGGTGAAGTTTCTCTCTACTTCAGGCTTCCCTGACCCCTGACCTCTCCATGCTCCACAAAACCCAATTATGCACACCTCATCAGCACACAAGGTTGTGTGTGTGTTCATCTCCCCTCCTATCCGTCATCTCTCTCTCTCTCGACGTCATTAGGACCTACTCGCTCTCGCTCTCTTTTTTTCCAGACCCTGTTAGCTAAGACTCTTCTCCAAGCTTATACTCCAGTCACGTAACCTGGAAACCACATCAGTGATTTCAGGTTGTTGTAAATACAACCTCCTTGTTTGTAACAGTGACACAATTACAGTGTCTCTCTAGGGATGATGTAGGAGTTGCTCTCTGAAACACCAGGAAGAGAGCATTGTGTGTGTACTATACAGTAAATAGGTCAAACACAACCTTCTTCTGGTGCCCAGGTCCACTCACTGTCAGAGCAATTTCACACACATCATGAGAGGGATTATAGACCCCTGTAATTCCACATCTCTCTCTCTTTCTCTCTCCGTCAAACCATTCAGCATTTCTCTCACTGCTCCATGGGTGAAGTCTGGGTCAAGATCACACACCGAAACCAGTGTGTGTCTCTCTCTCTCTCACTCTTGCACTCTCTCTCACTCTTGCACTCTCTCTCACTCTTGCACTCTCTCTCTCCACTCTTGCACTCTCTCTCACTCTTGCACTCTTTCTCACTCACACACACGTTATACTGCTCTTTGGGACAGACAAGGTCATCCCCTACCTCACTCTTTACTGTAGTACAGCAACCTGATACTGCGCACACACCGTCTTACAGGCTCTCACCACAGAGCCCTGTGGGAAAGTTGACATCATCTTCTCCTATCTGTCTGTCAATTAAACCAAAGACAATGAGGTCATATTGTAAAGCAGCGGTTCCCAAACTAGGGTCGCGACTGATTTGAAAATGGGGTTGCGGAAGAATTTCCAACCCCCCCCAAAAAATAGAATTCCAGAAATCCCTAAATATAATAGCCCTGTCTATATAACAAGCTCTCACAGCCCTGCCTGCAACCTGATCTCATAGTTTCACTTCAGACTTTGACTTAAACGGAATGAACGTCGATTTTTCACCCATTACTTCAGAGTGGAGTTGGTTGCCTCGCTTCGAGTTCTTAGGAAGTATTTAGTTGTTTTATGTAATATTTCTTACATTGTTACCCCAGGAAATCTCACTTATATGTACATATTCTCATTCACCCCTTTAGGTTTTTGTGTATTAGGTAGTTGTTGGGGAATTTTTATTTATTATAATTTTTTTTAACCTTTATTTAACCAGGCAAGTCAGTTAAGAACACATTCTTATTTTCAATGACGGCCTACTGGGGAACAATGGGTTAACTGCCTGTTCAGGGGCAGAACGACAGATTTGTACCTTGTCAGCTCGGGGGTTTGAACTCACAACCTTCCGGTTACTAGTCCAACGCTCTAACCACTAGGCTACCCTGCCGTTAGATTACTTGATAGATATTACTGCACTGTCGGAACTAGAAGCATTTCGCTACACTTGCATTAACATCTGCTAACCGTGTGTGTGTGTGAGCAGTAAGATTAGATTTTATTTGCTTACAGGGTTAAAACACAAACAACTCAAATGTTTAAGTATCGACGTCCTTAGGACCTTTTCAAACATCCGAAATCGACCGCTCTTTCTTGTGACCAGCATGCTCACAGACTCACTGCAGAATCTCGACGTTTGTCCATAAACCTAACATTTTGAAGGTTAAGTTTAGGCATTCATTCTGAATGGTTAAGGTTCGGGTTCAGGTTTTGGGTTAAAACAAAACAATAACAAGCGCCTTGTACAGGGATTGAACTTTCAATCCTCTTGAGCTGGAGCTCGTGGCTTCCGCCCATCTGCCATCCCTGTCCCCTAGCAAAACACAAGCCTACTTGGTGGTAATAGAGCTCAGCGTTGCCCCTAGTGGCGGGGTATGAAGGCATCTCCCGACGTCCTGGGGACCTGGACGGACGTCGGATTTCAGTGGATGTTGAGCGACCTGGTTGATCAATAACCAAGGATGTTTGATAGCAAGTTAAGGTTCTCTTAGACTGAACGCTGCAGCTCACAATGAAGTAGAACAATGGTGAGAATAGCATTGTCTGGTTTAACCAGGATTCTCTGTGTTTTCTCACATTGGATTCCTCATACTCTCAGAAACTTTAGGTTGAGATCATGCTGTCAGGTTATTCGTGATGACATAGCCACAGATGCTTACCAATGACACATCTCATCCTACTGTGGCTCCCTATTCCCTATATAGTGCACTTCTTTTGACCAGAGCCCTAGTCAAAAGTGGTGCCATTTGGGACGCCAGCAGATTGTCCTCTGGAGAGGAGCTGTTAATTCCTGTTTTGTGCCGGTCAACCTGCTGTGGTTTAATAAAACCACCCTGCGATTGGTTGACCGCCTGCTGCATCCAATCAGCACCTCTGTGGGCGGCTGCTCTGAGGACACTGTGTGGGTGTTTGAAAGAGACGTTGTAGCCCCAGGCAAGACAACACCAACACATTTGCAGCTCCCCTGTCACACAGCACCTGTGTCTGTGTGTGAATGAGAGTGGGAGGGAAGGAGAGCGACTGAGACAGCTAGAAGGAGAGAGAGAGGCTGACTTCTGTCGTGTATTCTGAACTGTCGCTAAAACCAGTCTGCTCTACCTGTAGCTAAGGCCAGTCCTAGATGAAGGAGATAGAGTATAGTATTATTGTGTTTACAGTGCATTCGGAAAGTATTCAGACCCCTAGACTTTTTCCATATTTTGTTACATTCCAGCCTTATTCTAAAATGGATTAAAACATTTTTTTCCCCTCCATAATGACAAAGCAAAACCAGGTTTTTAGAAATGTTTGCAAAGAAAATGAAATATCACATTTACATAAGTATTCAGACCCTTTGCTCACTACTTTGTTGAAGCACCTTTGGCAGCGATTACAGCCTTAGGTCTTCTTGGGTATGACGCTACAAGCTTGGCACACCTGTATTTGGGGAGTTTTGGGGAGTGCCGCCACCATTCTTCACAGTAGGGATGGTGCCAGGTTTCCTTCAATCATGATGCTTGGCATTCAGGCCAAAGAGTTCAATCTTGACCAACATGTTTGCTAATATTCTGTGTCTTTTTTTCCTCTCATCCAGTGATCTAAATGGGAACAACCTGACGACCATCAGCAAGACAGACTTCTCTGGCCTCAAACACCTCAGAGTTCTGTAAGTCCCGTCCCTCACTACACTACTGTTCACCTCAGAGTTCTGTAAGTCCCGTCCTTCACTACACTACTGTTCACCTCAGAGTTCTGTAAGTCCCGTCCTTCACTACACTACTATTCACCTCAGAGTTCTGTAAGTCCCGTCCTTCACTACACTACTGTTCACCTCAGTGAGGTCTTACTACACTCAATATTACTGTTACCAGGACTTGGAACTGGTTCAAGGAACAGAACCGGGAAATAATTACATTTTTCAAGGAACGGAAGCAGAACCGGGAGCAAAAGTGATCTCTAGTGGTCCGGAACAGAACCATTATTTTAAAAGCATGAGAACCGGTTAATGACTTTCTTTTAGGTTGAGATAATGTTTTTGTCCCACATGTAACACAATCAAAGTGCCAATGCAAAGCAGTCCCTCTGTCGCTCAGAAACATCTCCTTCCAGTGTCCTCCTGCCGGTATGTTTTCTAGGCTTAAGGATACAGGTATCACATTACACATGGGCTTTATTAACTTCAACAGGGTAAGATGTGTTGTGTGAAAGTATTCAGACCCCTTGACTTTGTTACATTACAGCCTTATTCTAAAATTGATTTGAAAAAACTATATTCTCAGCAATCTGCACACCCCATAATGACACAGCAAAAACAGTTTATTTTTTATTTAAATTGCTAATGGATACTTTTTTAATTTTTTATATTACATTTACATAAGTATTCGGACCCTTTACTCAGTACTTTGTTGAAGCACCTTTGGCAGCGATTACAGCCTTGGGTATGACGCTACAAGCTTGGCACACCTGTATTTGGGGAGTTTCTCCCATTCTTCTCTGCAGATCCTCTCAAGCTCTGTCAGGTTGGATGGGGAGCGTCGCTGCACAGCTATTTTCAGGTCTCTCTAGAGATGTTCGATCGGGTTCATGACTCTGCACTGGCTCGGCCGCACAAAGACATTCAGAGAATTGTCCTGAAGCCACTCCTGCATTGTCTTGGCTGTGTGCTTAAGGTCGTTGTCCTGTTGGAAGTCTGAGGTCTTGAGTGCTCTGGAGCAGGTTTTCATCAAAGATCTCTCTGTTCTTTGCTCTGTTCATCTTTCCCTCGATTCTGACTAGTCTTCCAGTCCCTGCCGCTGAAAAACATCCCCACAGCATGATGCTGCCACCGCAATGCTTCACCGTAGGGATGGTGCCAGGTTTCCTCCAGACGTGACGCTTTGCATTCAGGCCAAAGAGTTCAATCTTGGTTTCATCAGACCAAAGAATCTTGTTTCTCATGGTCTGAGAGTCTGTCATGCGGGCTGTCATGTGCCTTTTACTGAGGAGTGGCTTCTGTCTGGCCACTCTACCATAAAGGTCTGATTGGTGGAGGGCTCCAGAGATGGTTGTCCTTCTGTCTGGCCACTCTACCATAAAGGTCTGGTTGGTGGAGGGCTCCAGAGATGGTTGTCCTTCTCTCTGGCCACTCTACCATAAAGGTCTGGTTGGTGGAGGGCTGCAGAGATGGTTGTCCTTCTGTCTGGCCACTCTACCATAAAGGCCTGATTGGTGGAGGGCTCCAGAGATGGTTGTCCTTCTGTCTGGCCACTCTACCATAAAGGTCTGGTTGGTGGAGGGCTCCAGAGATGGTTGTCCTTCTGTCTGGCCACTCTACCATAAAGGTCTGGTTGGTGGAGGGCTCCAGAGATGGTTGTCCTTCTGTCTGGCCACTCTACCATAAAGGTCTGGTTGGTGGAGGGCTGCAGAGATGGTTGTCCTTCTGTCTGGCCACTCTACCATAAAGGCCTGATTGGTGGAGGGCTCCAGAGATGGTTGTCCTTCTGTCTGGCCACTCTGCCATAAAGGTCTGATTGGTGGAGGGCTCCAGAGATGGTTGTCCTTCAGGCTGTAACGTAACAAAATGTGAAGGTTCTGAATACTTTCTGGTGAAGTAATGACAGGTCTACTACTAATGTCCTAAACACATTATAATACACATCCTATTGATTACTGCACTGTTGGGAAAGTCCAAGCAGGAAGGGCATTTCACTGTACTTGTGCACGTGACATTAAAAACTTGAAACATATCCTGATACCCAGTTTTTCAAGACACCAACCCCCCCCTCCCCCCGTCTCACTCCCCACCTGCAAAATGTCAGTGAGATGAAGTATGAAGTGTTGCCCCGTATAGACAGCAGTTAGAAGTGTCTGTCCAGACAGTTGTCAGACTGGATGCTGTCAGGGAGATGAAGTATGAAGTGTTGCCCCGTATAGACAGCAGGTAGAAGTGTCTGTCCAGACAGTTGTCAGACTTGATGCTGTCAGGGAGATGAAGTATGAAGTGTTGCCCCGTATAGACAGCAGTTAGAAGTGTCTGTCCAGACAGTTGTCAGACTGGATGCTGTCAGGGAGATGAAGTATGAAGTGTTGCCCCGTATAGACAGCAGGTTAGAAGTGTCTGTCCAGACAGTTGTCAGACTGGATGCTGTCAGGGAGATGAAGTATGAAGTGTTGCCCCGTATAGACAGCAGTTAGAAGTGTCTGTCCAGACAGTTGTCAGACTGGATGCTGTCAGGGAGATGAAGTATGAAGTGTTGCCCCGTGTAGACAGCAGGTAGTTACATTAACATGTTTTTTGGGCTGTGTTGAGATCCATAAAATATGGTCAATCATTAATTGCTCTTTTTTCTTCTACCTCTTTATCCTCCTCTTCCTCCCTCTCTCTTCCTCCATACTTCCTCCCACTCTCTTCCTCCATCCTTCCTCCCTCTTTCTTCCTCCATACTTCCTCCCACTCTCTTCCTCCATCCTTCCTCCCACTCTCTTCCTACATCCTTCCTCCCACTCTCTTCCTCCATCCTTCCTCCCACTCTCTTCCTCCATCCTTCCTCCCACTCTCTTCCTCCATCCTTCCTCCATCCTTCCTCCCACTCTCTTCCTACATCCTTCCTCCCACTCTCTTCCTCCATCCTTCCTCCCACTCTCTTCCTCCATCCTTCCTCCCACTCTCTCCCCTCCATCCTTCCTCCCACTCTCTCCCTCCATCCTTCCTCCCACTCTCTTCCTCCATCCTTCCTCCCACTCTCTCCCTCCATCCTTCCTCCCACTCTCTCCCTCCATCCTTCCTCCCACTCTCTTCCTCCATCCTTCCTCCCACTCTCTTCCTCCATCCTTCCTCCCACTCTCTTCCTACATCCTTCCTCCCACTCTCTTCCTCCATCCTTCCTCCCACTCTCTCCCTCCATCCTTCCTCCCACTCTCTTCCTCCATCCTTCCTCCCACTCTCTTCCTACATCCTTCCTCCCACTCTCTTCCTACATCCTTCCTCCCACTCTCTTCCTCCATCCTTCCTCCCTCTCTCTTCCTCCATCCTTCCTCCCACTCTCTTCCTCCATACTTCCTCCCTCTCTCTTCCATCCATTCTCTCCATCCTTCTCTCAATCTCTTCAGTCACCTGATGGAGAACCAGATAAACAACATTGAGAGAGGAGCATTTGATGATCTGAAGGAACTGGAGAGACTGTGAGCGCGCGCACACACACACAGACACAGACACACACAGAGAGAGAGAGTTCTAATATGTTCTGTCCTTCTGAACAGTCGTCTGAACAGGAACCGTCTCACTCAGCTCCCTGAACTCCTGTTCCAGAAGAATGAGGCTCTGGCTCGACTGTGAGTACCCTATTTAACCACACTATACACTACTCTACCACCCTATACACTACTCTACCACACTATACACTACTCTACCACCCTATACACTACTCTACCACACTATACACTACTCTACCACCCTATACACTACTCTACCACCCTGTACACTATACACTACACACTACTCTACCACACTATACACTACTCTACCACCCTGTACACTATACACTACTCTACCACCCTGTACACTATACACGACTGGACCACACTATACTTCCATCCCTGTCCAACTCCATATTGGTTCTCCTCTACATACAGTGAGCTGCCAAAGTATTGGGACAGTGACATGTTTCTTGTTGTTTTGGATTTGAAATGATACAATGACTTTTAGGTTCAATTGTAGACTGTCAACTTTAATTTAAGGGTATTTTCATCCATTTCGGGTGACCAGTTTTCATATGTTGTCTCCCAATCTAGGGGACCAACAGTATTGGGACAAATTCACTTATATCTGTATTGAAGTAGTAAAAAGTGTAGTATTTGGTCTCATATTCACAGCATGCAATGACTACATCAAGCTTGTGACTCTATAGACTTATTGGATGCATTTGCTGTTTGTTTTGGTTGTTTGAGATTATTTTGTGCCCAATAAAAATGAATGGTAAATAATGTATTGGGTCATTTTGGAGACAATGTTATGGTAAATAAGAATATAAGTTTCTAAAGCCTTCTATATTAATGTGGATGCTACCATGGTTACGGATAATCCTGAATGAATCTTGAATAATGTTGAGTGAGAAAGTTAGACGCACAAATATCATACCCCCCCCCCCCCAGAATAAAAGGCTGACCTACCCTGTTATTGTAATGATGAGAGGTTAGCCTATTATTGTAATGGTGAGAGGTTAGCCTGTTATTGTAATGGTGAGAGGTTAGCCTGTTATTGTAATGGTGAGAGGTTAGCCTGTTATTGTAATGGTGAGAGGTTAGCCTGTTATTGTAATGGTGAGAGGTTAGCCTGTTATTGTAATGGTGAGAGGTTAGCCTGTTATTGTAATGGTGAGAGGTTAGCCTGTTATTGTAATGGTGAGAGGTTAGCCTGTTATTGTAATGGTGAGAGGTTAGCCTGTTATTGTAATGGTGAGAGGTTAGCCTGTTATTGTAATGGTGAGAGGTTAGCCTGTTATTGTAATGGTGAGAGGTTAGCCTGTTATTGTAATGGTGAGAGGTTAGCCTGTTATTGTAATGGTGAGAGGTTAGCCTGTCTTGGAGGTGTGATATTTGGGCGTCTGTAACTTTCTCAGTATGGGACCAAATACTTAATACCCATATAAGTGAATTTGTCCCAATACTTTCGGTCCCCTAAAATGAGGGACTATGTACAAAAAGGCCTGTAATTTCTGAACGTTTACTTGGTACGGATAAAAAAATGCATATTTAACCTCATAGTCATTGTACCATTTCAAAGTGCTGGAGTACAGAGCCAAAATGACAACAACATGTGTTCTGGAGCTTCACTCTATTACGTCTTACAGTTTTCCTTCCAGAGGGTTTGCTGTTTGCTGGCCAATGGTGGTTTGCTGGCCAATGGTGGTTTGCTGGCCAATGGTGGTTTGCTGGCCAATGGTGGTTTGCTGGCCAATGGTGGTATATTGCAGCATTTTGGGGCGATGCAGTGTGTGTGAACACAGCGAGTCTGGGTATTTGTCATGTGTGTGTGGTGAGGAGAAAGGGGGGTATTTGGGCTTCCGTGCTACTGCTTGGAGACACTAGGAGACAGATACACAAACACAGACGGAGAAAGAGAGTGACAGAGAGAGAGAAAAGCAAACACAGAGTAACTCTTTAATTATCTGATTGATTGATCCCAGCATGACAGGTGTGTGTGTGTTGGTGTGGATGGATGGATTATGGGCTCTAACAGAGTTCAGAGAGAGAAGAAAGAGGGAGAGGGGGGTAGGGGAGAATGAGAGTAGTTGTTGAAAGGGAGATGGAGAGAATGTGATAGAGACATAGGTGGGTTAGAAAGAGAGAAAATGGGATAGAGAAGGAGAGAGGGAAAGGTGTGTGTGTTTGGGGAGACGGGGGGGGGGGGGGGGGGGGGGGTTGGCTTGTTTGTTTTTGTGCAATTTCACACTGTCGCTCCCATCAGGGAATCACCAGATGGACTTGGCATGTTCAATCAATCAGTAAACACACAACAGGGAGGGAGGGAGGGAGATGTTTCCGTGCTGTGTTGATGGACATCATAAAGCCTCAGTCCCAGCAGACCTCTTCCTCTGAAACACGCCAGCACACAGGGAGGAAGAGGAGGAGGAGAGGAATACACACAACATGCTAACACACAGGGAGGAGGAGGAGAGGAATACACACAACATGCTAACACACAGGGAGGAGGAGGAGGAGGAGGAATACACACAACATGCTAACACACAGGGAGGAGGAGGAGAGCAATACACACAACATGCTAACACACAGGGAGGAGGAGGAGGAGGAGAGGAATACACACAACATGCTAACACCACAGGGAGAAGGAGGAGGAGGAGAGGAATACACACAACATGCTAACACACAGGGAGGAGAAGGAGGAGGAGAGGAATACACACAACATGCTAACACACAGGGAGGAGGAGAGGAATACACACAACATGCTAACACACAGGGAGGAGGAGGAGGAGGAGGAGAGGAATACACACAACATGCTAACACACAGGGAGGAGGAGGAGGAGGAGAGGAATACACACACATGCTAACACACAGGGAGGAGGAGGAGAGGAATACACACAACATGCTAACACACAGGGAGGAGGAGGAGAGGAATACACACAACATGCTAACACACAGGGAGGAGGAGGAGGAGGAGGAGGAGGAGGAGGAATACAACACAACATTGCTAACACACAGGGAGGAGGAGGAGGAGGAGAGGAATACACACAACCATGCTAACACACAGGGAGGAGGAGGAGAGGAATACACACAACATGCTAACACACAGGGAGGAGGAGGAGAGGAATACACACAACATGCTAACACACAGGAGGAGGAGGAGGAGGAGGAGGAGGAGGAGGAATACACACAACATGCTAACACACAGGGAGGAGGAGGAGGAGGAGAGGAATACACACAACATGCTAACACACAGGGAGGAGGAGGAGGAGGAGAGGAATACACACAACATGCTAACACACAGGGAGGAGGAGGAGGGAGGAGAGGAATACACACAACATGCTAACACACAGGGAGGAGGAGGAGGAGGAGAGGAATACACACAACATGCTAACACACAGGGAGGAGGAGGAGGAGGAGAGGAATACACACAACATGCTAACACACAGGGAGGAGGAGGAGAGGAATACACACAACATGCTAACACACAGGGAGGAGGAGGAGGAGGAGGAATACACACAACATGCTAACACACAGGGAGGGGAGGAGGAGAGGAATACACACAACATGCTAACACACAGGGAGAAGGAGGAGGAGGAATACACACAACATGCTAACACACAGGGAGGAGGAGGAGGAGGAATACACACAACATGCTAACACACAGGGAGGAGGAGGAGGAATACACACAACATGCTAATACACAGGGAGGAGGAGGAGGAATACACACAACATGCTAACACACAGGGAGGAGGAGGAGGAGGAGGAGGAGGAGAGGAATACACACAACATGCTAACACACAGGGAGGAGGAGGAGGAGAGGAATACACACAACATGCTAACACACAGGAGGAGGAGGAGGAATACACACAACATGCTAAACACACAGGGAGGAGGAGAGGAATACACACAACATGCTAACACACAGGGAGGAGGAGGAGGAGGAGAGGAATACACACAACATGCTAACACACAGGGAGGAGGAGGAGAGGAATACACACAACATGCTAACACACAGGGAGGAGGAGGAGGAGGAGGAATACACACAACATGCTAACACACAGGGAGCAGGAGGAGAGGAATACACGCAACATGCTAACACACAGGGAGGAGGAGGAGGAGGAGAGGAATACACACAACATGCTAACACACAGGGAGGAGGAGGAGAGGAATACACACAACATGCTAACACACAGGGAGGAGGAGGAGAGGAATACACACAACATGCTAACACACAGGGAGGAGGAGGAGGAGGAGGAGAGGAATACACACAACATGCTAACACACAGGGAGGAGGAGGAGAGGAATACACACAACATGCTAACACACAGGGAGGAGGAGGAGAGGAATACACACAACATGCTAACACACAGGGAGGAGGAGGAGGAGGAGGAGGAGGAGGAGGAATACACACAACATGCTAACACACAGGGAGGAGGAGGAGGAGGAGAGGAATACACACAACATGCTAACACACAGGGAGGAGGAGGAGGAGGAGAGGAATACACACAACATGCTAACACACAGGGAGGAGGAGGAGGAGGAGAGGAATACACACAACATGCTAACACACAGGGAGGAGGAGGAGGAGGAGAGGAATACACACAACATGCTAACACACAGGGAGGAGGAGGAGGAGGAGAGGAATACACACAACATGCTAACACACAGGGAGGAGGAGGAGAGGAATACACACAACATGCTAACACACAGGGAGGGAGGAGGAGGAGGAGAATACACACAACATGCTAACACACAGGGAGGGGGAGGAGGAGAGGAATACACACAACATGCTAACACACAGGGAGAAGGAGGAGGAGGAATACACACAACATGCTAACACACAGGGAGGAGGAGGAGGAGGAATACACACAACATGCTAACACACAGGGAGGAGGAGGAGGAATACACACAACATGCTAACACACAGGGAGGAGGAGGAGGAATACACACAACATGCTAACACACAGGGAGGAGGAGGAGGAGGAGGAGGAGGAGAGGAATACACACAACATGCTAACACACAGGGAGGAGGAGGAGGAGAGGAATACACACAACATGCTAACACACAGGGAGGAGGAGGAGGAATACACACAACATGCTAACACACAGGGAGGAGGAGAGGAATACACACAACATGCTAACACACAGGGAGGAGGAGGAGGAGGAGAGGAATACACACAACATGCTAACACACAGGGAGGAGGAGGAGAGGAATACACACAACATGCTAACACACAGGGAGGAGGAGGAGGAGGAGGAATACACACAACATGCTAACACACAGGGAGCAGGAGGAGAGGAATACACGCAACATGCTAACACACAGGGAGGAGGAGGAGGAGGAGAGGAATACACACAACATGCTAACACACAGGGAGGAGGAGGAGAGGAATACACACAACATGCTAACACACAGGGAGGAGGAGGAGAGGAATACACACAACATGCTAACACACAGGGAGGAGGAGGAGGAGGAGGAGAGGAATACACACAACATGCTAACACACAGGGAGGAGGAGGAGAGGAATACACACAACATGCTAACACACAATTGAGGAGGAGGAGGAGGAGAGGAATACACACAACATGCTAACACACAGGGAGGAGGAGGAGAGGAATACACACAACATGCTAACACACAGGGAGGAGGAGGAGGAGGAGAGGAATACACACAACATGCTAACACACAGGGAGGAGGAGGAGGAGGAGAGGAATACACACAACATGCTAACACACAGGGAGGAGGAGAGGAATACACACAACATGCTAACACACAGGGAGGAGGAGGAGAGGAATACACACAACATGCTAACACACAGGGAGGAGGAGGAGAGGAATACACACAAATGCTAACACACAGGGAGGAGGAGGAGGAGGAGAGGAATACACACAACATGCTAACACACAGGGAGAAGGAGGAGGAGGAGAGGAATACACACAACATGCTAACACACAGGGAGGAGGAGGAGGAGGAGGAGGAGAGGAATACACACAACATGCTAACACACAGGGAGGAGGAGGAGGAGGAATACACACAACATGCTAACACACAGGGAGGAGGAGGAGGAATACCACACAACATGCTAACACACAGGGAGGAGGAGGAGGAATACACACAACATGCTAACACACAGGGAGGAGGAGAGGAATACACACAACATGCTAACACACAGGGAGGAGAAGGAGGAGGAGAGGAATACACACAACATGCTAACACACAGGGAGAAGGAGGAGGAGGAGGAATACACACAACATGCTAACACACAGGGAGGAGGAGAGGAATACACACAACATGCTAACACACAGGGAGGAGGAGGAGGAGGAGGAGGAGGAGGAGGAGGAGAGGAATACACACAACATGCTAACACACAGGGAGGAGGAGGAGAGGAATACACACAACATGCTAACACACAGGGAGGAGGAGGAGGAGAGGAATACACACAACATGCTAACACACAGGGAGGAGGAGGAGGAGGAGGAATACACACAACATGCTAACACACAGGGAGGAGGAGGAGGAGGAGGAGGAGAGGAATACACACAACATGCTAACACACAGGGAGGAGGAGGAGAGGAATACACACAACATGCTAACACACAGGGAGGAGGAGGAGAGGAATACACACAACATGCTAACACACAGGGAGGAGGAGGAGGAGGAGAGGAATACACACAACATGCTAACACACAGGGAGGAGGAGGAGGAGGAGAGGAATACACACAACATGCTAACACACAGGGAGAAGGAGGAGGAGGAGGAGAGGAATACACACAAACATGCTAACACACAGGGAGGAGGAGGAGGAGAGAGGAATACACACAACATGCTAACACACAGGGAGGAGGAGGAGGAGGAGGAGGAGGAGAGGAATACACACAACATGCTAACACACAGGGAGGAGGAGGAGGAGGAGGAGAGGAATACACACAACATGCTAACACACAGGGAGGAGGAGGAGGAGGAGGAGGAGAGGAATACACACAACATGCTAACACACAGGGAGGAGAAGGAGGAGGAGGAGAGGAATACACACAACATGCTAACACACAGGGAGGAGGAGGAGGAGGAGAGGAATACACACAACATGCTAACACACAGGGAGGAGGAGGAGGAGGAATACACACAACATGCTAACACACAGGGAGGGGGAGGAGGAGGAGAGGAATACACACAACATGCTAACACACAGGGAGGAGGAGGAGGAGGAATACACACAACATGCTAACACACAGGGAGGAGGAGGAGGGAGGAGAGGAATACACACAACATGCTAACACACAGGGAGGAGGAGGAGGAGGAGGAGGAGGAGAGGAATACACACAACATGCTAACACACAGGGAGGAGGAGGAGAGGAATACACACAACATGCTAACACACAGGGAGGAGGAGGAGAGGAATACACACAACATGCTAACACACAGGGAGGAGGAGGAGAGGAATACACACAACATGCTAACACACAGGGAGGAGGAGGAGGAGGAGAGGAATACACACAACATGCTAACACACAGGGAGGAGGAGAGGAATACACACAACATGCTAACACACAGGGAGGAGGAGGAGGAGGAATACACACAACATGCTAACACACAGGGAGGAGGAGGAGGAGGAGGAATACACACAACATGCTAACACACAGGGAGGAGGAGGAGCGGAATACACACAACATGCTAACACACAGGGAGGAGGAGGAGGAGGAGAGGAATACACACAACATGCTAACACACAGGGAGGAGAAGGAGGAGGAGGAGGAGGAGAGGAATACACACAACATGCTAACACACAGGGAGGAGGAGGAGGAGGAGGAATACACACAACATGCTAACACACAGGGAGGAGGAGGAGGAGGAGGAGGAGGAGAGGAATACACACAACATGCTAACACACAGGGAGGGAGGAGGAGGAGGAGGAGGAGATGAATACACACAACATGCTAACACACAGGGAGGAGGAGGAGGAGAGGAATACACACAACATGCTAACACACAGGGAGGAGGAGGAGGAGGAGGAGAGGAATACACACAACATGCTAACACACAGGGAGGAGGAGGAGGAGAGGAATACACACAACATGCTAACACACAGGGGAGGAGGAGGAGGAGAGGAATAAGAACAACATGCTAACACACAGGGAGGAGGAGGAGGAGAGGAATACACACAACATGCTAACACACAGGGAGGAGGAGGAGGAGAGGAATACACACAACATGCTAACACACAGGGAGAAGGAGGAGGAGGAGAGGAATACACACAACATGCTAACACACAGGGAGAAGGAGGAGGAGAGGAATACACACAACATGCTAACACACAGGGAGGAGGAGGAGGAGGAGGAGGAGAGGAATACACACAACATGCTAACACACAGGGAGGAGGAGGAGAGGAATACACACAACATGCTAACACACCAGGGAGGAGGAGGAGAGGAATACACACAACATGCTAACACACAGGGAGGAGGAGGAGAGGAATACACACAACATGCTAACACACAGGGAGGAGGAGGAGAGGAATACACACAACATGCTAACACACAGGGAGGAGGAGGAGGAGGAGAGGAATACACACAACATGCTAACACACAGGGAGGAGGAGGAGGAGGAGAGGAATACACACAACATGCTAACACACAGGGAGGAGGAGGAGGAGGAGAGGAATACACACAACATGCTAACACACAGGGAGGAGGAGGAGGAATACACACAACATGCTAACACACAGGGAGGAGGAGGAGGAGAGGAATACACACAACATGCTAACACACAGGGAGAAGGAGGAGGAGGAGAGGAATACACACAACATGCTAACACCACAGGGAGGAGAAGGAGGAGGAGAGGAATACACACAACATGCTAACACACAGGGAGGAGGAGGAGGAGGAATACACACAACATGCTAACACACAGGGAGGAGGAGGAGAGGAATACACACAACATGCTAACACACAGGGAGGAGGAGGAGGAGGAGGAGAGGAATACACACACCATGCTAACACACAGGGAGGAGGAGGAGGAGAGGAATACACACAACATGCTAACACACAGGGAGGAGGAGGAGGAGGAGGAATACACACAACATGCTAACACACAGGGAGGAGGAGGAGGAATACACACAACATGCTAACACACAGGGAGGAGGAGGAGGAATACACACAACATGCTAACACACAGGGAGGAGGTGAGGAATACACACAACATGCTAACACACAGGGAGGAGAAGGAGGAGGAGGAGGAGGAGGAGGAGAGGAATACACGCAACATGCTAACACACAGGGAGGAGGAGGAGGAGGAGAGGAATACACACAACATGCTAACACACAGGGAGGAGGAGGAGAGGAATACACACAACATGCTAACACACAGGGAGGAGGAGGAGAGGAATACACACAACATGCTAACACACAGGGAGGAGGAGGAGGAGGAGAGGAATACACACAACATGCTAACACACAGGGAGGAGGAGGAGAGGAATACACACAACATGCTAACACACAATTGAGGAGGAGGAGGAGGAGAGGAATACACACAACATGCTAACACACAGGGAGGAGGAGGAGAGGAATACACACAACATGCTAACACACAGGGAGGAGGAGGAGGAGGAGAGGAATACACACAACATGCTAACACACAGGGAGGAGGAGGAGGAGGGAGAGGAATACACACAACATGCTAACACACAGGGAGGAGGAGAGGAATACACACAACATGCTAACACACAGGGAGGAGGAGGAGAGGAATACACACAACATGCTAACACACAGGGAGGAGGAGGAGAGGAATACACACAACATGCTAACACACAGGGAGGAGGAGGAGGAGGAGGAGAGGAATACACACAACATGCTAACACACAGGGAGAAGGAGGAGGAGGAGAGGAATACACACAACATGCTAACACACAGGGAGGAGGAGGAGGAGGAGGAGGAGAGGAATACACACAACATGCTAACACACAGGGAGCAGGAGGAGAGGAATACACGCAACATGCTAACACACAGGGAGGAGGAGGAGGAGGAGAGGAATACACACAACATGCTAACACACAGGGAGGAGGAGGAGAGGAATACACACAACATGCTAACACACAGGGAGGAGGAGGAGAGGAATACACACAACATGCTAACACACAGGGAGGAGGAGGAGGAGGAGAGGAATACACACAACATGCTAACACACAGGGAGGAGGAGGAGAGGAATACACACAACATGCTAACACACAATTGAGGAGGAGGAGGAGGAGAGGAATACACACAACATGCTAACACACAGGGAGGAGGAGGAGAGGAATACACACAACATGCTAACACACAGGGAGGAGGAGGAGGAGGAGAGGAATACACACAACATGCTAACACACAGGGAGGAGGAGGAGGAGGAGAGGAATACACACAACATGCTAACACACAGGGAGGAGGAGAGGAATACACACAACATGCTAACACACAGGGAGGAGGAGGAGAGGAATACACACAACATGCTAACACACAGGGAGGAGGAGGAGAGGAATACACACAACATGCTAACACACAGGGAGGAGGAGGAGGAGGAGAGGAATACACACAACATGCTAACACACAGGGAGAAGGAGGAGGAGGAGAGGAATACACACAACATGCTAACACACAGGGAGGAGGAGGAGGAGGAGGAGGAGAGGAATACACACAACATGCTAACACACAGGGAGGAGGGAGGAGGAGGAATACACACAACATGCTAACACACAGGGAGGAGGAGGAGGAATACACACAACATGCTAACACACAGGGAGGAGGAGGGAGGAATACACACAACATGCTAACACACAGGGAGGAGGAGAGGAATACACACAACATGCTAACACACAGGGAGGAGAAGGAGGAGGAGAGGAATACACACAACATGCTAACACACAGGGAGAAGGAGGAGGAGGAGGGAATACACACAACATGCTAACACACAGGGAGGAGGAGAGGAATACACACAACATGCTAACACACAGGGAGGAGGAGGAGGAGGAGGAGGAGGAGGAGGAGGAGAGGAATACACACAACATGCTAACACACAGGGAGGAGGAGGAGAGGAATACACACAACATGCTAACACACAGGGAGGAGGAGGAGGAGAGGAATACACACAACATGCTAACACACAGGGAGGAGGAGGAGGAGGAGGAATACACACAACATGCTAACACACAGGGAGGAGGAGGAGGAGGAGGAGGAGGAGAGGAATACACACAACATGCTAACACACAGGGAGGAGGAGGAGAGGAATACACACAACATGCTAACACACAGGGAGGAGGAGGAGAGGAATACACACAACATGCTAACACACAGGGAGGAGGAGGAGGAGGAGAGGAATACACACAACATGCTAACACACAGGGAGGAGGAGGAGGAGGAGAGGAATACACACAACATGCTAACACACAGGGAGAAGGAGGAGGAGGAGAGGAATACACACAACATGCTAACACACAGGGAGGAGGAGGAGGAGAGGAATACACACAACATGCTAACACACAGGGAGGAGGAGGAGGAGGAGGAGGAGAGGAATACACACAACATGCTAACACACAGGGAGGAGGAGGAGGAGGAGGAGAGGAATACACACAACATGCTAACACACAGGGAGGAGGAGGAGGAGGAGGAGGAGGAGAGGAATACACACAACATGCTAACACACAGGGAGGAGAAGGAGGAGGAGGAGAGGAATACACACAACATGCTAACACACAGGGAGGAGGAGGAGGAGGAGAGGAATACACACAACATGCTAACACACAGGGAGGAGGAGGAGGAGGAGGAATACACACAACATGCTAACACACAGGGAGGGGGAAGGAGGAGAGGAATACACACAACATGCTAACACACAGGGAGGAGGAGGAGGAGGAGGAATACACACAACATGCTAACACACAGGGAGGAGGAGGAGGAGGAGAGGAATACACACAACATGCTAACACACAGGGAGGAGGAGGAGGAGGAGAGGAATACACACAACATGCTAACACACAGGGAGGAGGAGGAGAGGAATACACACAACATGCTAACACACAGGGAGGAGGAGGAGAGGAATACACACAACATGCTAACACACAGGGAGGAGGAGGAGAGGAATACACACAACATGCTAACACACAGGGAGGAGGAGGAGGAGGAGAGGAATACACACAACATGCTAACACACAGGGAGGAGGAGAGGAATACACACAACATGCTAACACACAGGGAGGAGGAGGAGGAGGAATACACACAACATGCTAACACACAGGGAGGAGGAGGAGGAGGAGGAATACACACAACATGCTAACACACAGGGAGGAGGAGGAGCGGAATACACACAACATGCTAACACACAGGGAGGAGGAGGAGGAGGAGAGGAATACACACAACATGCTAACACACAGGGAGGAGAAGGAGGAGGAGGAGGAGGAGAGGAATACACACAACATGCTAACACACAGGGAGGAGGAGGAGGAGGAATACACACAACATGCTAACACACAGGGAGGAGGAGGAGGAGGAGGAGGAGGAGGAGAGGAATACACACAACATGCTAACACACAGGGAGGAGGAGGAGGAGGAGGAGGAGATGAATACACACAACATGCTAACACACAGGGAGGAGGAGGAGGAGAGGAATACACACAACATGCTAACACACAGGGAGGAGGAGGAGGAGGAGGAGAGGAATACACACAACATGCTAACACACAGGGAGGAGGAGGAGGAGAGGAATACACACAACATGCTAACACACAGGGAGGAGGAGGAGGAGAGGAATAAGAACAACATGCTAACACACAGGGAGGAGGAGGAGGAGAGGAATACACACAACATGCTAACACACAGGGAGGAGGAGGAGGAGAGGAATACACACAACATGCTAACACACAGGGAGAAGGAGGAGGAGGAGAGGAATACACACAACATGCTAACACACAGGGAGAAGGAGGAGGAGGAGAGGAATACACACAACATGCTAACACACAGGGAGGAGGAGGAGGAGGAGGAGGAGAGGAATACACACAACATGCTAACACACAGGGAGGAGGAGGAGAGGAATACACACAACATGCTAACACACAGGGAGGAGGAGGAGAGGAATACACACAACATGCTAACACACAGGGAGGAGGAGGAGAGGAATACACACAACATGCTAACACACAGGGAGGAGGAGGAGAGGAATACACACAACATGCTAACACACAGGGAGGAGGAGGAGGAGGAGAGGAATACACACAACATGCTAACACACAGGGAGGAGGAGGAGGAGGAGAGGAATACACACAACATGCTAACACACAGGGAGGAGGAGGAGGAGGAGGAGAGGAATACACACAACATGCTAACACACAGGGAGGAGGAGGAGGAATACACACAACATGCTAACACACAGGGAGGAGGAGGAGGAGGAGGAAGAATACACACAACATGCTAACACACAGGGAGAAGGAGGAGGAGGAGAGGAATACACACAACATGCTAACACACAGGGAGGAGAAGGAGGAGGAGAGGAATACACACAACATGCTAACACACAGGGAGGAGGAGGAGGAGGAATACACACAACATGCTAACACACAGGGAGGAGGAGGAGAGGAATACACACAACATGCTAACACACAGGGAGGAGGAGGAGGAGGAGGAGAGGAATACACACACCATGCTAACACACAGGGAGGAGGAGGAGGAGAGGAATACACACAACATGCTAACACACAGGGAGGAGGAGGAGAGGAGGAATACACACAACATGCTAACACACAGGGAGGAGGAGGAGGAATACACACAACATGCTAACACACAGGGAGGAGGAGGAGGAATACACACAACATGCTAACACACAGGGAGGAGGAGGAGAGGAATACACACAACATGCTAACACACAGGGAGAAGGAGGAGGAGGAGGAGGAGGAGAGGAATACACACAACATGCTAACACACAGGGAGGAGGAGGAGGAGGAGGAGGAGAGGAATACACACAACATGCTAACACACAGGGAGAAGGAGGATGGTGGAGAGGAATACACACAACATGCTAACACACAGGGAGGAGGAGGAGGAGGAGGAATACACACAACATGCTAACACACAGGGAGGAGGAGAGGAATACACACAACATGCTAACACACAGGGAGGAGGAGGAGGAGGAATACACACAACATGCTAACACACAGGGAGGAGGAGGAGGAGGAGGAGAGGAATACACACAACATGCTAAAACACAGGGAGGAGGAGGAGAATGAATACACACAACATGCTAACACACAGGGAGGAGGAGGAGAGGAATACACACAACATGCTAACACACAGGGAGGAGGAGGAGGAGGAGGAGGAGGAGGAATACACACAACATGCTAACACACAGGGAGGAGGAGGAGGAGAGGAATACACACAACATGCTAACACACAGGGAGGAGGAGGAGGAGGAGGAATACACACAACATGCTAACACACAGGGAGGAGGAGGAGGAGAGGAATACACACAACATGCTAACACACAGGGGGGAGGAGGAGAGGAATACACACAACATGCTAACACACAGGGAGGAGGAGGAGGAGGAGAGGAATACACACAACATGCTAACACACAGGGAGGAGGAGGAGGAGGAATACACACAACATGCTAACACACAGGGAGGAGGAGGAGGAGAGGAATACACACAACATGCTAACACACAGGGAGGAGGAGGAGGAGAGGAATACACACAACATGCTAACACACAGGGAGGAGGAGGAGAGCAATACACACAACATGCTAACACACAGGGAGGAGGAGGAGGAGGAGAGGAATACACACAACATGCTAACACACAGGGAGGAGGAGGAGGAGGAGGAGGAGGAGGAATACACACAACATGCTAACACACAGGGAGGAGGAGGAGAGGAATACACACAACATGCTAACACACAGGGAGGAGGAGGAGGAGGAGAGGAATACACACAACATGCTAACACACAGGGAGGAGGAGGAGGAGGAGAGGAATACACACAACATGCTAACACACAGGGAGGAGGAGGAGGAGAAATACACACAACATGCTAACACACAGGGAGGAGGAGGAGGAGAGGAATACACACAACATGCTAACACACAGGGAGGAGGAGGAGGAGGAGGAGAGGAATACACACAACATGCTAACACACAGGGAGGAGGAGGAGAGGAATACACACAACATGCTAACACACAGGGAGGAGGAGGAGAGGAATACACACAACATGCTAACACACAGGGAGGAGGAGGAGGAGGAGGAGGAATACACACAACATGCTAACACACAGGGAGGAGGAGGAGGAGGAGGAGGAGGAGGAGGAGGAGGAGGAGAGGAATACACACAACATCTCCCTCACTTATATCCTTCTTCCATCCCCCTTCCTCCTCCCTTCTCCCTCCTTCGTTCTCTCTGCCTCTCCTTTTTCTCTCTCCATCCCCTCTCCCTGTTGTTTTCTCTCTCTGTGTGTATCCTGTCTTTTGTGTGTGTCTGTGTTGTGGTAGCTCCACACCCAGAGCCAGTCTTTATCTGTTGGACACCCAGAGGGAAGGGCCCTCCCTGGTTTCCTCTCCCCGGAATAGGCCCTCACCCCTGGGGCTAACCAGGGATTACTGAGGCACAGGTGGAGCTGTGTGTGTATCTGTGTGTGTGTGTGTGTGTGCGCGCACCTTGACCTTGAGGTGAACCCATCCCTTAGTCCACTTGTTCCTGTCTCACCTGTCCCCCCTCTTCCCCCATCACTCTCGCTCTCACTCACTCACACATGCACACACCCACACCCTCCAGTGTGTTATTTCTGAGTAGGGTGGAAGCTTCTATAAAACATGCACTGGGGAAACCCCATAGTACGGAGGAAAAAAACTAAGATTTTCAATAACGTACTTTCATTTTGTGTTGTTTCAGTAAACATTAGAGTTAGTTTTTCATAACTTTTCGATTTTTGGGGGAGTAAAAATGTATTCCCATTCATATTCCAATTTTGCTAAACCCCTGAACCTTAACCCTAACCACAAACCCCTAAACCTTAACCCTTTTACTTTTCAGGACAAAATGTCCCGACTTTCCTATCTTCTCAGGACATTCTGGTCACTTGTCAGGACATTCTGGTGACCTGTCAGGACATTCTGGTGACTTGTCAGGACATTCTGGTGACTTGTCAGGACATTCTGGTGACTTGTCAGGACATTCTGGTGACTTGTCAGGACATTCTAGTGACCTGTCAGGACATTCTGGTGACCTGTCAGGACATTCTGGTGACTTGTCAGGACATTCTAGTGACCTGTCAGGACATTCTGGTAACTCGATTACTGCCTCATTGCCTGCTTCCGTAATGGGTCCGCGGTCAAACCACCCCTCAGACCACCCCTCATCACTGTCAAAAGCTCCCTAAAACACATCAGCGAGCAGGCCTTTCTAATCTACCTGGCCCGGGTATCCTGGAAGGATATTGACCTCATCCCGTAAGTAGATGACTTCGGCGATGTCATTTACAAAATAGCCACAATAGCCACAAATTGGAAGTAGTCTATCACAGTGCCATCTTTTGTTACCAAAGCCCCATATACCACCCACTACTGCAACCTGTATGCTCTCGTTGGCTGGCCCTCGCTTCATATTTGTCGGCAAATCCACTGGCTCCAGGTCATCTATAAGTATTTGCTTGCTGAAGCCCTACCGTATCTCAGCTCACTGGTCACCATAGCAACACCCACCCATAGCACGCCCTCCAGCAGGTATATTTCACTGTTCATCCCCAAAGCCAACTCCTCCTTTGGCCGCCTTTCCTTCCAGTTCTCTGCTGCCAATGACTGGAACGAAATGCAAACATCACTGAAGCTGGAGACATATATCTCCCTCACGAACTTTAAGCATCATCTATCAGAGCAGCTTACCGATCACTGCACCTGTACACAGCCCATCTGTAAATAGCCCATCCAACTACCTCATCCCCATATTGTTATTTATTTTTGCTCTTTTGCACCTCAGTATCTCTACTTGCACACCATCATCTGCACATCTATCACTCCAGTGTTAATGCTATATTGTAATTATTTCGCCACCATGGCCTATTTATTGCCTTACCTCCCTAATCTTACTACATTTGCACACACTGTATATTGATTTTTCTATTGTGTTATTGACTCTACATGTATTTTTCCCATGTGTAACTCTGTGTTTGTGTCGCACTGCTTGGCTTTATCTTGGTCAGGTCGCAGTTGTAAATGAGAACTTGTTCTCAACTCTACCTAGTTAAATATAGTTGAAATAAAAAATTGTCCTAACAAGATAGGAAAACAAGTCCACAAACAGCATTGTATCTGTTAACTCTCCTCACATTATGCTAAACGGTACGGTAGCTACTGTGGCGTTCTCCTCTTGAACGGTAATATGTGCCATCTCTCCCGATGCTGTTAAACGGTTCAAGTGGTGATGAACGGGAGCGCCAGCCGGTCATGACAGCTGTCTTAATTAGCGTTTAGCGAGGCACAGGAGCGTGAAGATACTGTTTACCTGTATAATTTCCTGTGATTGAGTAGGTAATGGGCCTTGTGTGTGTCGGTGGGAGTTTGTTTGTGGTAATGAGGTGTGTGTGTGTGTGTGTGTGGGAGGAGAGGCAACATCAAAACAGTCATTACCCAGAGATGCTCATTAAGAAGAGGAGGTTCGTTAGGCAGGGCAGTTCTTTAAGGAAGAGAGAACAGACTCAGCTGTTGTCTTCAGAAGAGACTCACTATCCACTCCCCTCTCATACAGTATTATTAGTTTCACTTTTAACGTCACAAGTACAGTGAAATACCTTAATGCTCAGCTCTAACCCCAACTATGCAGTAATCAATAACAATGTAATACTGAGAAATACAAGGTAGAACAAAAGCCCACAGATATAAAAGAACTAAGAGCACGATCAAGTAAGTAAGCATACTATATACAGGGTCAGTTCCATATTATAATGTACAGGGACACTGGATCTATAGAGGTAGATATGTATAGGGGTAAGCATACTATATACAGGGTCAGTTCCATATTATAATGTACAGGGATGGAGGTAGATATGTATAGGGGTAAACATACTATATACAGGGTCAGTTCCATATTATAATGTACAGGGATACTGGATCTATAGAGGTAGATATGTATAGGGGTAAGCATGCTATATACAGGGTCAGTTCCATATTATAATGTACAGGGATACTGGATCTATAGAGGTAGATATGTATAGGGGTAAGCATGCTATATACAGGGTCAGTTCCATATTATAATGTACAGGGATACTGGATCTATAGAGGTAGATATGTATAGGGGTAAGCATGCTATATACAGGGTCAGTTCCATATTATAATGTACAGGGATACTGGATCTATAGAGGTAGATATGTATAGGGGTAAACATGCTATATACAGGGTCAGTTCCATATTATAATGTACAGGGATACTGGATCTATAGAGGTAGATATGTATAGGGGTAAACATGCTATATACAGGGTCAGTTCCATATTATAATGTACAGGGATACTGGATCTATAGAGGTAGATATGTATAGGGGTAAACATACTATATACAGGGTCAGCACCATATTATAATGTACAGGGACACTGGATCTATAGAGGTAGATATGTATAGGGGTAAGCATACTATATACAGGGTCAGTACCATATTATAATGTACAGGGACACTGGATCTATAGAGGTAGATATGTATAGGGGTAAACATACTATATACAGGGTCAGTTCCATATTATAATGTACAGGGATGGAGGTAGATATGTATAGGGGTAAACATACTATATACAGGGTCAGTACCATATTATAATGTACAGGGATACTGTAGAAGTAGAAGTAGATATGTATAGTGGTAAGGTGACTAGACATCATGATATATGATAAACAGAGTAGCAGCAGTTTATATATGTGTGTGTGTGTGTTTAGAGTCAGTATAAATGTAAGTGCATATTATGTGGGTGTGAGCAAATTATGAAATCAGTGTGTGTGTTGGAGTGTCAGTGTGCTTGAGTGTGTAGAGTCCTGTGAGTGTGTAGAGTCCTGTGAGTGTGTAGAGTCCTGTGAGTGTGTAGAGTCCTGTGAGTGTGTAGAGTCCTGTGAGTGTGTAGAGTCCTGTGAGTGTGTAGAGTCCTGTGAGTGTGTAGAGTCCTGTGAGTGTGTAGAGTCCTGTGAGTGTGCATAAAATTACAATGAAATACAAGAATACAAATAAGTAAATACAAGAGTCAACTCACATAGTCTGGTAGCCATTATGTTAGATATTCAGCAGTCTTATGGCTTGAGGGTAGAAGCTGTTCAGGGTCCTGTTGGTTCCAGACTTGGTGCATCGGTACAGCTTGCCGTGTGGGAGCAGAGAGAACAGACTATGTCTTGGATGGCTGGAGTCTTTAACAATTTACCGGGCCTTCCTTTCACACTGCCTGATATAGAGGTCCTGGATGGCAAGGACCTGGGCCCCTGTGATGTACTGGGCTGTATTACACACTATATAGGGAATACGGCCCTGGTCTAAAGTAGTGCGCTGTACAGGGAATAGGGCCTTTTCTAAAGTAGTGCACTATATATGGAATAGGACCCTGGTCTAAAGTAGTTAAACTATGTAGGGAATAGGGCCCTGTTCTAAAGTAGTGCACTATATAGGGAATAGGGCCCTGGTCTAAAGTAGTGCACTATATAGGGAATAGGGCCCTGGTCTAAAGTAGTGCACTATATAGGGAATAGGGTACCATTTGGAACACATGCAGAGTCCTTGAGAACACTAGATCATTATCATCTGGATGAGGATCCAGCTCTCTGAAACACTGTCCTGACAGTCTGGATGATGATCCAGCTCTCTGAAACACTGTCCTGACAGTCTGGATGATCATCCAGCTCTCTGAAACACTGTCCTGACAGTCTGGATGAGGATCCAGCTCTCTGAAACACTGTCCTGACAGTCTGGATGATCATCCAGCTCTCTGAAACACTGTCCTGACAGTCTGGATGAGGATCCAGCTCTCTGAAACACTGTCCTGACAGTCTGGATGATCATCCAGCTCTCTGAAACACTGTCCTGACAGTCTGGATGATGATCCAGCTCTCTGAAACACTGTCCTGACAGTCTGGATGAGGATCCAGCTCTCTGAAACACTGTCCTGACAGTCTGGATGATCATCCAGCTCTCTGAAACACTGTCCTGACAGTCTGGATGAGGATCCAGCTCTCTGAAACACTGTCCTGACAGTCTGGATGATCATCCAGCTCTCTGAAACACTGTCCTGACAGTCTGGATGAGGATCCAGCTCTCTGAAACACTGTCCTGACAGTCTGGATGATCATCCATCTCTCTGAAACACTGTCCTGACAGTCTGGATGATCATCCAGCTCTCTGAAACACTGTCCTGACAGTCTGGATGAGGATCCAGCTCTCTGAAACACTGTCCTGACAGTCTGGATGAGGATCCAGCTCTCTGAAACACTGTCCTGACAGTCTGGATGAGGATCCAGCTCTCTGAAACACTGTCCTGACAATCTGGATGAGGATCCAGCTCTCTGAAACACTGTCCTGACAGTCTGGATGAGGATCCAGCTCTCTGAAACACTGCCCTGACAGTCTGGATGATGATCCAGCTCTCTGAAACACTGTCCTGACAGTCTGGATGATGATCCAGCTCTCTGAAACACTGTCCTGACAGTCTGGATGAGGATCCAGCTCTCTGAAACACTGTCCTGACAGTCTGGATGATGATCCAGCTCTCTGAAGCACTGTCCTGACAGTCTGGATGATGATCCAGCTCTCTGAAACACTGTCCTGACAGTCTGGATGATCATCCAGCTCTCTGAAACACTGTCCTGACAGTCTGGATGATGATCCAGCTCTCTGAAACACTGTCCTGACAGTCTGGATGAGGATCCAGCTCTCTGAAACACTGTCCTGACAGTCTGGATGATGATCCAGCTCTCTGAAACACTGTCCTGACAGTCTGGATGATCATCCAGCTCTCTGAAACACTGTCCTGACAGTCTGGATGATCATCCAGCTCTCTGAAACACTGTCCTGACAGTCTGGATGATCATCCAGCTCTCTGAAACACTGTCCTGACAGTCTGGATGATCATCCAGCTCTCTGAAACACTGTCCTGACAGTCTGGATGATCATCCAGCTCTCTGAAACACTGTCCTGACAGTCTGGATGATCATCCATCTCTCTGAAACACTGTCCTGACAGTCTGGATGAGGATCCAGCTCTCTGAAACACTGTCCTGACAGTCTGGATGAGGATCCAGCTCTCTGAAACACTGTCCTGACAGTCTGGATGAGGATCCAGCTCTCTGAAACACTGTCCTGACAGTCTGGATGAGGATCCAGCTCTCTGAAACACTGCCCTGACAGTCTGGATGATGATCCAGCTCTCTGAAACACTGTCCTGACAGTCTGGATGAGGATCCAGCTCTCTGAAACACTGTCCTGACAGTCTGGATGAGGATCCAGCTCTCTGAAACACTGTCCTGACAGTCTGGATGATGATCCAGCTCTCTGAAACACTGTCCTGACAGTCTGGATGATGATCCAGCTCTCTGAAACACTGTCCTGACAGTCTGGATGATGATCCAGCTCTCTGAAACACTGTCCTGACAGTCTGGATGATCATCCAGCTCTCTGAAAAACTGTCCTGACAGTCTGGATGATGATCCAGCTCTCTGAAACACTGTCCTGACAGTCTGGATGAGGATCCAGCTCTCTGAAACACTGTCCTGACAGTCTGGATGATCATCCAGCTCTCTGAAAAACTGTCCTGACAGTCTGGATGAGGATCCAGCTCTCTGAAACACTGTCCTGACTGTCTGGATGAGGATCCAGCTCTCTGAAACACTGTCCTGACAGTCTGGATGAGGATCCAGCTCTCTGAAACACTGTCCTGACAGTCTGGATGATCATCCAGCTCTCTGAAACACTGTCCTGACAGTCTGGATGATGATCCAGCTCTCTGAAACACTGTCCTGACAGTCTGGATGAGGATCCAGCTCTCTGAAACACTGTCCTGACAGTCTGGATGATCATCCAGCTCTCTGAAACACTGTCCTGACAGTCTGGATGAGGATCCAGCTCTCTGAAACACTGTCCTGACAGTCTGGATGATCATCCAGCTCTCTGAAACACTGTCCTGACAGTCTGGATGAGGATCCAGCTCTCTGAAACACTGTCCTGACAGTCTGGATGATCATCCAGCTCTCTGAAACACTGTCCTGACAGTCTGGATGAGGATCCAGCTCTCTGAAACACTGTCCTGACAGTCTGGATGATCATCCAGCTCTCTGAAACACTGTCCTGACAGTCTGGATGATGATCCAGCTCTCTGAAACACTGTCCTGACAGTCTGGATGAGGATCCAGCTCTCTGAAACACTGTCCTGACAGTCTGGATGATCATCCAGCTCTCTGAAACACTGTCCTGACAGTCTGGATGAGGATCCAGCTCTCTGAAACACTGTCCTGACAGTCTGGATGATCATCCATCTCTCTGAAACACTGTCCTGACAGTCTGGATGAGGATCCAGCTCTCTGAAACACTGTCCTGACAGTCTGGATGAGGATCCAGCTCTCTGAAACACTGTCCTGACAGTCTGGATGAGGATCCAGCTCTCTGAAACACTGTCCTGACAGTCTGGATGAGGATCCAGCTCTCTGAAACACTGTCCTGACAGTCTGGATGAGGATCCAGCTCTCTGAAACACTGTCCTGACAGTCTGGATGATGATCCAGCTCTCTGAAGCACTGTCCTGACAGTCTGGATGATGATCCAGCTCTCTGAAACACTGTCCTGACAGTCTGGATGATCATCCAGCTCTCTGAAACACTGTCCTGACAGTCTGGATGATGATCCAGCTCTCTGAAACACTGTCCTGACAGTCTGGATGAGGATCCAGCTCTCTGAAACACTGTCCTGACAGTCTGGATGATCATCCAGCTCTCTGAAACACTGTCCTGACAGTCTGGATGATCATCCAGCTCTCTGAAACACTGTCCTGACAGTCTGGATGATCATCCAGCTCTCTGAAACACTGTCCTGACAGTCTGGATGATCATCCAGCTCTCTGAAACACTGTCCTGACATTCTGGATGATCATCCAGCTCTCTGAAACACTGTCCTGACAGTCTGGATGATCATCCAGCTCTCTGAAACACTGTCCTGACAGTCTGGATGATCATCCAGCTCTCTGAAACACTGTCCTGACATTCTGGATGATCATCCAGCTCTCTGAAACACTGTCCTGACAGTCTGGATGAGGATCCAGCTCTCTGAAACACTGTCCTGACAGTCTGGATGATGATCCAGCTCTCTGAAACACTGTCCTGACAGTCTGGATGATGATCCAGCTCTCTGAAACACTGTCCTGACAGTCTGGATGAGGATCCAGCTCTCTGAAACACTGTCCTGACAGTCTGGATGATGATCCAGCTCTCTGAAAAACTGTCCTGACAGTCTGGATGAGGATCCAGCTCTCTGAAACACTGTCCTGACAGTCTGGATGATGATCCAGCTCTCTGAAACACTGCCCTGACAGTCTGGATGATGATCTAGCTCTCTGAAACACTGTCCTGACAGTCTGGATGATGATCCAGCTCTCTGAAACACTGCCCTGACAGTCTGGGGGAGACCAACATGGAAATGTCAACAGAACACTCAACTGTCACATTGACAGTGACACACCGAGTGTGTTCTTCTGAGTTGGAGTGTGAAACACATGATGATCCAGCTCTTTGAATGTCTCTCTGCGTCTCAAATGGCACCCTAGTCCCTTTATAGTGCACTATAGTACCCATCGGCCCTGAGCAAAAGCAGTGCACTACGAAGGGAATGGGGTAACATTTAGGATGTGAATGCCTGGTGTGACGTTCTGCTGACTAGTGGAATGGTCCTGGGCTTTGTAATGGGATTCTGCTGGGCTGGACAGAGAGATCTGTTCTCAAACTACTGGGTTAGAAGAGCAGGCAGGGTTCAACCATCCATCGCATGCGCACACACCTACGCACACGCACACACCTACGCACACCAAATGAACATTGAGAATTTGGACAACATGAGGAAGTCCCCTGGTTGATAATAGTGTATCGAATATCTCTGTGTTTTTGTTAGTGTGGGTGAGTAGAGCTGTGGGCTGCAGCAACAATAGCACCCTATGCCCTATAGTGTACTAGTTTGGAGGAGGGCCCATCATAAAAGAAGTGCACTATATTGGGAATAGCCATGATCATTCCCTTCTATCTGAACCCTGTCCATGTTATTACACAGCCTTTACTCACTCTGGTTCAAGGGTCATCCAGGGGAGACTTCTGGAACCTCCTGTTATGTCCTTCCAGAGTAAACAGACCGACAGAGACAGGCAGACAGGCGAAGCTGTGTTGGCCTGGGGAGTTGAGGATTGAAAGAATGGAGGAAAACAAGTGAAAAGCCCCTGTAATGGTTCAGTGTTATTTGGCTGGGAGATGAAGGGAGAGACGAAGAGGGTGAGAGTGATGAGTCCAGTTGGAAAATGGACACATTTCCTTTTCTAGTGTAAATATTTCTGGGTTTGGTGTGCTGGTTTGGGCCGGAAGGGAAAGGCAAGAAGAGAGAGAGAGAGAGATTAAACACTCACACTATTTATCTCTCTCTCAAACACCATTTATCTCTCTCTCACACACACTTTTTTTCACTCACACACTCCCAGACTGACCCCATGTATCAGAGGATGTGTTTTGTGTAATGTGTGGACAGACATCCCAAAGCCAACTTCTCATATCCTTCAGCAAACACAATATCAACCAGACAATACCAGACAAATATTAGAGAAAAAGACAGCAAAGAGATTCCAGACAGACTCAGCTTGCTCTCGCTCTCTATCTCTGTCTCGTTCTCTCTCTCTTTCTGTCTCGCTCTCTCTTTCTCTCTCTGTCTCTGTCTCGCTCTCTCTCTCTCTCTCTCTGTCTCTGTCTCGCGCTCTCTCTCTTTCTCTGTCTCGCTCTCTGTCTCTCTCTTTCGCTCTCTCTGTTTCTCTCTCGCTTTCTCTCTTTCTCTCGCTCTTTCTCTCTCTTTTTCTCTTTCTCATCTCTCATCTCTCGTGTGGATTCTCCTTTTACCCCACCCCCTCCTTCTCTTTCCCGTTCTCCTCTCTCCCCTCTGGGGTTTTCAATTACCAGTTCTGGTTTTGGGGTGTCTGTGTCATTTGCAGAGAAACTAAGGAAGACAGAGAGGGAGGGGGGGGGGGATGAGACACACCCACACCAGAGACTGCACAGGAGATGGGGAGAGAGAAAAGAGAGAGACCACAGGAAGACAAACTGACAATGTAAGCTGTCAGGCTCATTGACTTGTTGTTACCGTGATAACACATCTCCTAAACCATCAGCACTGGGGGTCACACCCTTTCCAAGGTTCAGCTGGGTGTGTGTGTGTGTGTGTGTGTGTGTGTGTGTGTGTGTGTGTGTGTGTGTGTGTGTGTGTGTGTGTGTGTGTGTGGTCTTCTGAACATGTGCATTTACACTGTGTATGTACTGTATTTATGTGTGTATATATTTGTGGATGGGCAGTATGTACTGTATTTATGTGTGTATATATTTGTGGATGGGCAGTATGTACTGTATGTATGTGTGTATATATTTGTGGATGGGCAGTATGTACTGTATGTATGTGTGTGTATATTTGTGGATGTGCAGTATGTACTGTATGTATGTGTGTATATATTGTGGATGGGCAGTATGTACTGTATGTATGTGTATATATATTTGTGGATGGGCAGTATGTACTGTATGTATGTGTGTATATATTTGTGGATGGGCAGTATGTACTGTATGTATGTGTGTATATATTTGTGGATGGGCAGTATGTACTGTATGTATGTGTGTATATATTTGTGGATGGGCAGTATGTACTGTATGTATGTGTGTATATATTTGTGGATGTGCTGTATGTATGTGTGTGTATATTTGTGGCTGTGCCTGCAGGCTCCTTTGAATGTTTAACAACAATGTCCCAAATGACACCCTGTCCCCTTTCCAGTTTACTGCTATGGGCCCTGGTCAAAAGAAATGCACTCTAAAGGGAGTAGGGAACCATTTGAGCCACCGCCTGTGTGTGTTAGACTAATGTTTTGCATGTGTGTGTTCTGTTCCTTTGAACGTGTTCTAGTTAGGTTCCAGTCTGTCCATGTGAATTCACTCTGACTGAAACTCTGTAGACTCCAGCCACCCCAGTCATAGACTGTTCTCTCTGCTACTGCACGACAAGAGGCACCGGAGCGCCAAGTCTAGGTCCAAGAGGCTTCTTAACAGCTTCTACCCCCAAGCCATAAGGGAGGACAGGGAGGGGGGAGAGGGAGGGAGGGCAGGGAGGAGGAGAGGGAGGGAGGACAGGGAGGAGGACAAGGAGGAGGAGAGGGAGGGAGGACAGGGAGGAGGACAGGGAGGAGGAGAGGGAGGGAGGGAGGACAGGGAGGAGAAGAGGGAGGACAGGGAGGGGGAGAGGTAAGGAGGGAGGACAGGGAGGAGGAGAGGTAAGGAGGGAGGACAGGGAGGAGGAGAGGGAGGAGGAGAGGGAGGACAGGGAGGAGGAGAGGGAGGACAGGGAGGAGGACAGGGAGGAGGAGAGGGAGGACAGGGAGGAGGAGAGGGAGGGAGGAGAGGGAGGACAGGGAGGAGGAGAGGGAGGGAGGACAGGGAGGGAGGGAGGGAGGACAGGGAGGGAGGGAGGGCAGAGGGAGGGAGGGTAGGGAGGGCAGGGAGAGGGGATGGAGGGAGGGCAGGGAGGAGGAGAGGGAGGGAGGGAGGGAGGATAGGGGGGAGGGCAGGGAGAGGGGATGGAGGGAGGGCAGGGAGGAGGAGAGGGAGGGAGGGAGGGAGGATAGGGGGGAGGGAGGGAGGATAGGGAGGAGGAGAGGGAGGGAGGGCAGGGAGGGGGAGAGGGAGGGAGGGCAGGGAGGGGGGAGGGAGGGCAGGGAGGGAGGATGGAGGGAGGGCAGGGAGGAGGAGAGGGAGGGAGGATAGGGAGGGCAGGGAGGATAGGGAGAGGGAGGACAGGGAGGAGGAGAGGGAGGGAGGACAGGGAGGGGGAGAGGGAGGAAGGACAGGGAGGGGGAGGGAGGGAGGGCAGGGAGGAGGAGAGGGCGTTCTTCAATGACCACAACAGTATTAGAAGCTGTCAGAAGCTCTTGATCTGCTATTGAAATGATTGTTGATTTCCCACTCTCACACTCTCTCACACACACACACACACACACAACGGATGCTCACACACCTTCACACCCCCACACAGTATACAGACACTGTGAGTCACACACACACACACACCACACACGCATGGATGCACACACAGAGAGAACACAGCTGGTGATGAGGTCCCCTAATGCCTTGTGGAACTAAAGGAAATGGGTGTGAATGTATTTAAATCAGTAGTTAAAGCAGGGAGACTGTAGCAGTAGGTTGATTTTATCATTCAGCTCTGTTAGAAGATCAATGATACAATGTCTGAATGGAGAACTGTCTGGTCTGGTCTGTCCGGTCTGGTCTGTCCTGTCCTGTCTGGTCTGGTCTGTCCGGTCCTGTCCGGTCTGGTCTGGTCTGTCCTGTCTGGTCTGGTCTGTCCTGTCCTGTCCTGTCCTGTCTCTGAGGAGTAATGACATTCTTTCACTTTCTCCCCATTTTTCTCTCTCTCATATTTAATGGTCTTTATTAGCACGGGAAACATATGTTTCCTTTGCCAAACCAAATGGAACAGACAATAAACCATCAGTAAACACTCCACTCTACTGTAGCAGTTACACAAGCCTTTTAAAAGACTAGACACAGACCTTTCAAATGTTATATAATTGCCGTTGTAACAATGTGCAAGTAGCTGAAGTATGAAAGGGGAGATAAATAAACAGATAAATATAGGTTGTATTTACCATGTTGTTTGTGCTCCACTGGTTTCCCTTTTCTCATGGCAACGGGCCACAAATCTCACTGCTGTAATGGCACACTGCGGTATTTCTCCTAACAAATATGGGAGTTTATCAATGCTTGATTTGTTTTCAGTCTTTGTGGGTCTGTGTGTTCTGTGGGAAACATGAGTCTGTGGTCATTCATTTGGCAGGAGGTTCAACTTACCCCTGTAAATGTACAGCATTATACTGGCCCCACAGTGGCCAGCTTAAGACTGTCATTTTCCTTTACAGCAGAGATCCTGTAATATGTTTTACAGATGTATTTTCCTTACTGTAAACACATATCACAGCATCCTTGCTGTAATGTTTTACAGTAAGGAAAACAGTACTGTAAAGCAAAATGACTGACGATCCACTTTGCCTTCCTTCGACACCTGGTGTTGTACAGTCGGTGTCCTGGAGGGCAGGCAGTGTACAGCCAGTGGTGCGTTCGGCTGCGCGTATCGCCCTCTGAAGCACCTTGCGGTGCGCGGCGGCGGAGTTGCCATACCAGGCTGTGATGCAGCCCCATCTATGATCAGGGGTTCAGAGGTGGGGGAACATATGGGACAGTTTGGGCCGGAGAGCATCCAGGAGAGAGAAGTCAGCGCAGCATCAGATGTTCCTCACGGGGCTCCGTAAACAAACCTCCAGTCTGATTGGTCAGCTCTTCTCAACCCCAGGACAAGCATAGAAAAGAACGAATATGATGAGAGACAGAGAGCGTCAGGGTTGTTACTCTGTGGGTAAAGAGACATGGGACGAGACACATGTCGAGCTGGTGGCGTGTGTGTGTGTACTGACCTCACTAGAGGTCTTCATTCAAACTCAGTGGGCTCCTGGAAGAAAGGGGCAAGGTAGGGGTTGAGGACAAACAGCTGGCTTCCTCTGGGTCACCTTGTCATGCAGTTTGGGTTGATTTGAACCAACTGCATATGTCCAGTGCATTTGGAAAGTGTTCAGACCCCTTGACTTTTTCCACATTTTGTTACATTACAGCCTTATTCTAAAATGGATTAAATAGTTTTCCCCTCATCAATGTACACACAATAACCCATAATTGCAAAGCAAAAAAACTTTTACGTTTATTAAACATACAACCTGAAATATTACATGTACATCAGTATTCAGACCCTTTACTCAGTGCTTTGTTGAAGCACCTTTGGCAGCGATTACAGTCTGGAGTCTTCTTGGGTATGAGACTACAAGCTTGGCACACCTGTATTTGGGGAGATTCTCTGATTCTTCTCTGCAGATCCTCTCAAGCTCTGTGAGGTTGGATGTGGAGTGTCGCTGCACAGCTATTGTCAGGTCTCTCCAGAGAGGTTTGATCGGGTTTAAGTTCTGGCTCTGGCTCTGGCTGGGCCACTCAAGGACATTCAGAGACTTCTCCCGAAGCCACTCCTGCGCTGTTTTGGCTTTGTGCTTAGGGTCATTGTCCTGTTGGAAGGTGAATCTTCACCCCAGTCTGAGGTCCTGAGTGCTCTGGAGCAGGTTTTCATCAAGGATCTCTCTGTATTTTGCTCTGTTCATCTTTCCCTCCTGACTAGTCTCGCAGTCCCTGCCACTGATAAACATCCCCACAGCATCATGCTGCCACCACACTGCTTCACCGTAGGGATGGTGCCAGACTCCTCCAGACGTGACGCTTGGCATTCAGGCAAAAGAGTTCGATCTTGGTTTCATCAGAACATAGAACCTTGTTTCTCCTGGTCTGAGAGTCTTTATGTGCCTTTTGGAAAACTCCAAGCGGGCTGTGATGTGCCTTTTACTGGGGAGTGGCTTCCGTCTGGCCAATCTACCATAAAGGCCTAATTGGTGGAGTGCTGCAGAGATGGTTGTCCTTCTGGAAGGTTCTCCCATCTCCACAAAGGAACTCTGGAGCTCTGTCAGAGTGACCACTGGGTTCTTGGTGACCTACCTGACCAATTCTCTTCCCCCGCCGACTGCACAGTTGGCCTGGCGACCAGCTCTAGGAAGAGTCTTGGTGGTTCCAAACGTCTTCCATTTAAGACTGATGGAGGCCACTGTGTTCTTGGAACCTTTTAATGCTGCAGAAATGTGTTGGTAACCTTCCCCAGATTTATGCCTCGACACAATCCTGTCTCGGAGCTCTACGGACAATTCCTTCAACCTCATGGCTTGGTTTTTGCTCTGACATGCACTGTCAACTGTGGGACCTTATATAGACAGGTGTGTGCCTTTCCAAATCATGTCCAATCAATTGAATTTAATCAAGTTGTAGAAACATCCAGGATGATCAATGGAAACTGGATGCACCTGAGCTCAATTTTAAGGTTTTCCAGTTTATTTCTTTTTTTTTATAGATTTGCAAACATGTAAACAAAACAAAAAATGTAAAAAATGTGGCTTTGTCTTTATGGGGTGTTGTGTGTGTGTGGATTGATGATGAAGACGTTTTCTGTAATCCATTTAGAACAAGGCTTTTCTGTAACAGAATGCTTTGTCTTTATGTTGTGTTGGGATTGATGAAGACGTTTTATGTCATCCATTTAGAATAAGGCTGTTCTGTAACAGAATGTGGAAAAGGGAAAGGTGTCTGAATACTTTCTGAATCCACTTTAGTTTATCTCATCAACTGAGTCATTGAACAAATACAAGACAGCTAAATGTGGCCAGTCAATCTGAAAAATACGGGTCATCTTTTCAACTGATAGAAACCAGACAAACAGGCCGTTCCTTGTGGTGGAAACATGAGCAGGTTAACATACCCACCCAGCAGCTGCTGAAATAGTTTTACACTTCTTAGCTGCTTCAAGAAGATATTTACTCAAATAGTCTGAGCTTCACGTGTCTCACCTGAAAACATGAGGTTGGCTCCTGAAACGGATCATTTGAGTCTACAGTAGGCATACGCTATTACTGTAAAGAAATACAGCATGTTAGAGGCATTTTTACAGGAGGCATCCAAATGAGTTCATACCAGTGGTTTTCAGCATTTTACCCATGATGCAGTGCAATCTACAGCATGAATGCTGTAAAACCCATGTGTGGTATTGTACTGTGCGTCCTACAGTGTTTCACTGTTGAAATGACAGGAAAGTCTTAGAGCGTAGCTCGGTTTCCATCTCACTGTGTGGGCAGTGGGCACACAGGCAGACCTGGCTCTCCAAAGATGACCGGCTATGGCCTCCTCTCTCAATAGCAAGGCTACGCTCACTGAGTCTGGACATAGTCTGTGGGATGTGGGGTCTTTTCAAGTTGTATGAGTTATCTGAAGACATTCCTCCTATTATAACAGATTTCAGTCTGTGTGAGAGCTTGTGTCTCTGAGAGAGGGACAGCTTGTGTCTCTGAGAGAGTGACAGCCTGTGTCTCTGAGAGAGGGACAGCTTGTGTCTCTGAGACAGGGACAGCTTGTGTCTCTGAGAGAGGGACAGCTTGTGTCTCTGAGAGAGGGACAGCTTGTGTCTCTGAGAGAGGGACAGCTTGTGTCTCTGAGAGAGGGACAGCTTGTGTCTCTGAGAGAGGGACAGCTTGTGTCTCTGAGAGAGTGACAGCTTGTGTCTCTGAGAGAGGGACAGCTTGTGTCTCTGAGAGAGGGACAGCTTGTGTCTCTGAGAGAGGGACAGCTTGTGTCTCTGAGTGTGAGTATCAGACATCCTAGAGACGTCTGTGTCGGGGGGTAAAAGCAGAGTTGACATGTTAGTCGGGTTCATACTCCAGTGGCGCATACCTGCAGGCACAGAGATGGTGTGTGTGCATGTGTGTGTGTGTGTGCGTGTGTGTGTGTGTGTGTGTGCGTACAGGCATTCGTGCCGGTGTGTGTGTAACAGACAGGGGATTCCAAGTGCAGGAAGTGTGAACTCTGTGCCCCAGGTCAGAGTGGTTATGATATATTACCAACTACAATGAGCAACTTGTGGTTCCACAGTCGACTGTAAGTTGCCTCCAGAATGACCCGTCTAACAGTTTAACAATATGTCTCCTCTTTCCTGTTGTACATCGCTTTCGTCTGTCTGTCTGTCTGTCTGTCTGTCTGTCTGTCTCTTTCTCTCACAAATTACTTATTCAAGGTGTGTGTCAGTCTGTGAGGGGTTAAAAGGGGAACAGACAGAGTTTAAAATGGAGATGAAATATTTAGAGGTTGTCGGGGGTGACACCGTCTGACTTGGCCATCTGCCCTCCCTGTAAGAAGAGGAGGAAAGGAGGAGTGTCTGGAGTTGAGAGTAGAGGTCTAGCAAGGGAGTCTACAGAGGTGAAGGATAAGGAGAGAAGACAGGAGGTGGGATGGAGGGAGAGAGAGGAAGGGAGAGGTTGTGATGGAGGGAGAGAGAGGAAGGGAGAGGTTGTGATGGAGGGAGAGGTTGTGATGGAGGGAGAGAGAGGAAGGGAGAGGTTGTGATGGAGGGGGAGAGAGGAAGGGAGAGGTTGTGAGGAAGGGAGAGGTTGTGATGGAGGGAGAGAGAGGAAGGGAGAGGTTGTGAGGAAGGGAGAGGTTGTGATGACGGGGGAGAGAGGAAGGGAGAGGTTGTGATGGAGGGGGAGAGAGGAAGGGAGAGGTTGTGAGGAAGGGAGAGGTTGTGATGGAGGGAGAGAGAGGAAGGGAGAGGTTGTGATGGAGGGAGAGAGGAAGAGAGAGGTTGTGATGGAGGGAGAGAGAGGTTGTGATGGAAGAGAGAGGTTGTGATGGAGGAAGAGAGAGGAAGGGAGAGGGTGTGATGGAGGGAGAGGGAGGTTCTGATGGAGGGAGAGAGAGGAAAGGAGAGGTTGTGATGTGATGGAGGGAGAGGTTGGGATGGAGGGGGAGAGAGGAAGGGAGAGGTTGTGATGGAGCGAGAGAGAGGAAGGGAGAGGTTGTGATGGAGCGAGAGAGAGGAAGGGAGAGGTTGTGATGGAGCGAGAGAGAGGAAGGGAGAGGTTGTGATGGAGCGAGAGAGAGGAAAGGAGAGGTTGTGATGGAGGGAGAGGTTGTGATGGAGGGAGAGGTTGTGATGGAGGGGCAGAGAGGAAGGGAGAGGTTGTGATGGAGGGGGAGAGAGGAAGGGAGAGGTTGTGATGGAGGGAGAGGTTGTGATGGAGGGGCAGAGAGGAAGGGAGAGGTTGTGATGGAGGGAAGAGGTTGTGATGGAGGGGCAGAGAGGAAGGGAGAGGTTGTGATGGAGGGAGAGGTTGTGATGGAGGGGAGAGAGGAAGAGAGTGGAGGGGGAGAGAGGAAGGTGTGGGGCATCAGAGGAGGGAAGGTGTGGGGCGTCAGAGGAGGGAAGGTGTGGGGCGTCAGAGGAGGGAAGGTGTGGGGCGTCATTGGAGGGAAGGTGTGGGGCGTCATTGGAGGGAAGGTGTGGGGCGTCAGAGAAGGGAAGGTGTGGGGCGTCAGAGGAGGGAAGGTGTGGGGCGTCAGAGGAGGGAAGGTGTGGGGCGTCAGAGGAGGGAAGGTGTGGGGCGTCAGAGCAGGGAAGGTGTGGGGCGTCAGAGGAGGGAAGGTGTGGGGCGTCAGAGGAGGGAAGGTGTGGGGCGTCAGAGGAGGGAATGTGGGGCGTCAGAGGAGGGAAGGTGTGGGGCATCAGAGGAGGGAAGGTGTGGGGCGTCAGAGGAGGGAAGGTGTGAGGGCTGTATTAGGGTCCTGTAAGTCTTTGGAGAGTGACCTCATGTGTTTGGGGAGGAGCGGAGTGGGACAGTGGGGTCAGGAGAGTTTACACACCAACACACATCACAGAGAGGGACTGAGAGGTGAGATCTGAGTTCACACACAGCCAGTGGGGAAGTTTACCTTTCTCACCCTCTACTGAGCACAGTCTACTGATGAAGAGGAGGAGGGAAGAAAGAGAGATGAAGAGCAGGAAGAATGACCACTACAAAGAATTGCAGACTGAGAAGACAGGAGAGATGGATGAACAATGAGAGGATAAGAGAGACTGAAAGAGGGAGAGAGACAGAGAGATAAAGAGAATTAGTAGAATAGAGTAAATATAACATACTGCTCTCTCTCACACACCCATACACACTACACACTACACACCCATACACACACTACACACACACTACACACACTACACACCACTACACACACACTACACACACTACACACCCATACACACACTACACACCACTACACACACTACACACCCATACACACACTACACACACTACACACACTACACACACTACACACACTACACACACTACACACACACACTACACACACTACACACACTACCACACACTACACACACTACACACACACACCCATACACACACTACACACACTACACACACTACACACACTACACACACTACACACACACCCATACACACACTACACACACACCCATACACACACTACACACACTACACACACACACACTACACACACACACATACACACACACCCATACACACACACACCCATACACACACTACACACACACCCATACACACACTACACACACACCCATACACACACACCACACACACACATACACACACACCCAATACACACACACACACACACCCATACACACACTACACACACACCCATACACACACTACACACAACCCATACACACACTACACACACACACACACACACATACACACACACAACACACACCACATGCATAGTACATACACACACCACAGATACACTACACACACCATACACACACTCACATACCACACACCCATACACACACAACACCACACACCACAGACACACTACACACACCATACCCACACACACACATACCACATACACAAACCTTACACACTACACACACCACACACATTCTACAGACACACTACACACACCATACACATTACAACACACACGCTACACACACACCACAGAGTGAGAGGAAGAGAGAATGTATTTACCATGGACACTAATCTAACATGCCAGGCATCCAGGGAGAAACGAATGAAAGACAACCTTTGGATGACACGTAACACGTAACACACACACACACAGCGGGCCCAGCTGTGACCAAACCTCATAGTCTCTGTGTCTCTCCTGTAAACATAATATCCAGATGGTACCACATCGTGTCCTAGCAACAGAGCGCCTGTCGAGGCATCTCCAATTGTGTGTGTGTGTGTGTGTGTAATGCTGCCTAATGTTACGTGTCATCCAAAGGTTGTCTTTCATTAGTTTCTCCCTGGATGCCTGGCATGTTAGATTAGTGTCCATGGTAAATACATTCTCCTTCATCCCCTCTCTTCCTCTCACTGTGGGATGCCTGTCACACACACACACACACCTGGAACCACTTGGGCAACTGGGCATGGAGTATCAGTGTGAATGTGATCTGATTTGACAAGGAGCTGTGAGGAGATACAAGAGAAGAGGAGTGGTGTTCTGAAACCCAGTCCAGCTGTTCAGAACCAGCTAGTTCCTCATATCACCTCTACAGCCTTGGAGAGAGACACACAGAGGGAGAGAGACACCGAGAGAGACACACACACAGAGGGAGAGAGACACCGAGAGAGACACACACACAGAGAGAGAGAGACACCGAGAGAGACACACAACAGAGAGAGAGAGACACCGAGAGAGACACACACACAGAGAGAGAGACACCGAGAGAGACACACACACAGAGAGAGAGAGACACCGAGAGAGACACACACACAGAGAGAGAGACACCGAGAGAGACACACACACACAGAGAGAGAGACACCGAGAGAGAGAGAGACACGGAGAGAGAGGAGACACCGAGAGAGAGAGAGAGACACAGAGGGAGAGAGACATAGAGACCAATTAGGATTTGGCTAAAAATACTTGAATCAGTTATAGAACCCATTGACCTTTATGGTTGTGAGGTCTGTTCACCAAACAAGAATTCACTAAATGGGACAAGCCAAATTGATACTGTGTATGCAGAATTCTGCTCAAATATAGTGTGTACAACATAGAACACCAAATAATGCCTGCAGAGCGGAATAAACCCGATACCCACTAATTAACTAAATCCAGAAGAGAGACGTTAAATTCTACAACCACCTAAAGGAAGCGATTCCCAAACCTTCCATAACAAGCCATCACCTACAGAGAGATGAACCTGGAGAAGAGTTCCCTAAGCAAGCTGGTCCTGGGGCTCTGTTCACAAACACAAACACATCCTACAGAGTCCCAGGACAGCAACACAATCAATCAAGACCCAATCAAATCATGAGAAACAAAAAGATAATTACGTGACAACTTGGAAAGAATTAACAAAAAAACAGAGTAAACTAGAATACTATTTTGGCCCTAAACAGAGAGTACACTGTGACTAACCCAAAATTAAGGAAAGCTTTGACTATGTACAGACTCAGTGAGCATAGCCTTGCTATTGAGAAAGACCGCCGTAGGCAGACATGGCTCTCAAGAGAAGACAGGCTATGTGCTCACTGCCCACAAAATGAGGTGGGAAACTGAGCTGCACTTCCTAACCTCCTGCCCAATGTATGACCATATTAGAGAGACATATTTCCCTCAGATTACACAGATCCACAAAGAATTCGAAAACAAACCCAATTTTGATAAACTCCCATATCTACTGGGTGAAATTCCACAGTGTGCCATCACAGCAACAAGATTTTTGACCTGTTTGCCACGAGAAAAGGACAACCAGTGAAGAACAAACACCATTGTAAATGCAACCCATATTTATGCTTATTTATTTTCCCTTGTGTACTGTAACTATTTGTACATTGTTACAACACTGTATATACAGTATATATATTTATATATAATATGACATTTGTAATGTCTTTATTGTTTTGAAACTTCTGTACGTGTAATGTTTACTGTTAATTTGTATTGTTTATTTCACTTTTATATATTATCTACCTCACTTGCTTTGGCAATGTTAACACATGTTTCCCATGCCAATAAAGCCCCTTGAATTGAATTGAATTGATCAGGTAGAGATGAGGGAGGGAGAGATATGATCAGGTAGAGATGAGGGAGGGAGAGAGAGAGATGATCAGGTAGAGATGAGGGAGGGAGGGAGAGAGATGATCAGGTAGAGATGAGGGAGGGAGGGAGAGAGATGATCAGGTAGAGATGAGGGAGGGAGAGAGATGATCAGGTTAGAGATGAGGGTAGAAAGATGATCAAGTAGAGATGAGGGAGGGAGAGAGATGATCAGGTAAGATGGTAGAGATGAGGGAGGGAGATAGATGATCAGGTAGAGAAGAGGTAGGGAGAGAGTGGAGGGAGGGAGAGAGATGATCAGGTAGAGATGAGGGAGGGAGGGAGGGAGAGAGATGATCAGGTAGAGATGAGGGAGGGAGAGAGATGATCAGGTAGAGATGAGGGAGAAAGATGATCAAGTAGAGATGAGGGAGGGAGAGAGATGATCAGGTAGAGATGGTAGAGATGAGGGAGGGAGAGAGATGATCAGGTAGAGATGAGGTAGGGAGAGAGATGATGAGGGAGGGAGAGAGATGATCAGGTAGAGATGAGGGAGGGAGAGAGATGATCAGGTAGAGATGAGGGAGGGAGAGAGATGATCAGGTAGAGATGAGGGAGGGAGAGAAATGATCCGGTAGAGATGAGGGAGGAGAGAGATGATCCGGTAGAGATGAGGGAGGGAGAGAGATGATCGGGTAGAGATGAGGGAGGGAGAGAGATGATGAGGGAGGGAGAGAGATGATCCGGTAGAGATGAGGGAGGGAGAGAGATGATCGGGTAGAGATGAGGGAGGGAGAGATGATCTTAGAGATGAGGGAGGGAGAGAGATGAGGGAGGGAGAGAGATGATCCGGTAGAGATGAGGGAGGGAGAGAGATGATCGGGTAGAGATGAGGGAGGGAGAGAGATGATCGGGTAGAGATGAGGGAGGGAGAGAGATGATGAGGGAGGGAGAGATGATCCGGTAGAGATGAGGGAGGGAGAGAGATGATCGGGTAGAGATGAGGGAGGGAGAGAGATGATCGGGTAGAGATGAGGGAGGGAGAGAGATGAGATGAGGGAGGGAGAGAGATGATCCGGTAGATGAGGAGGGAGAGATGATCGGGTAGAGATGAGGGAGGGAGAGAGATGATCGGTAGAGATGAGGGAGGGAGAGAGATGATGATGAGGGAGGGAGAGAGATGATCCGGTAGAGATGAGGGAGGGAGAGAGATGATCGGGTAGAGATGAGGGAGGGAGAGAGATGATCGGGTAGAGATGAGGGAGGAGAGAGATGATGAGGGAGGGAGAGAGATGATCCGGTAGAGATGAGGGAGGAGAGAGATGATCGGGTAGAGATGAGGGAGGGAGAGAGATGATCGGGTAGAGATGAGGGAGGGAGAGAGATGATGAGGGAGGGAGAGAGATGATCCGGTAGAGATGAGGGAGGGAGAGAGAGATCGGGTAGAGATGAGGGAGGGAGAGAGATGATCGGGTAGAGATGAGGAGGGAGAGAGATGATGATGAGGGAGGGAGAGAGATGATCCGGTAGAGATGAGGGAGGGAGAGAGATGATCGGTAGAGATGAGGGAGGGAGAGAGATGATCGGGTAGAGATGAGGGAGGGAGAGAGATGATGAGAGGGAGGGAGAGAGATGATCCGTAGAGATGAGGGAGGGAGAGAGATGATCGGGTAGAGATGAGGAGGGAGAGAGATGATCGGGTAGAGATTGGAGGAGAGAGATGAAGAGGAAGAGATGATCCGGTAGCGATGAGGGAGGGCGAGAGATGATCGGGTTGAAGAGATGAGTGAGGGAGAGAGATGATCGCGGGTCGAGATGACGGAGGGAGAGAGGATGATGAGGAGGGAGAGAGATGATCCGGTAGAGATGAGGGAGGGAGAGAGATGATCCGGTAGAGATGATCGGGTAGAGATGAGGGAGGGGAGAGAGATGATGAGGGAGGAGAGAGATAGATGATCCGGTAGAGATGATGGAGGGAGAGAGGCTGATCGGGTAGAGATTGAGGGAGGGAAGAGAGATGATCGGGTTAGAGATGAGGGTAGGGTGAGAGAGATTGATCGGGTGGTAGAGATGAAGGCGGGAGAGAGATGATCGCGGTAGAGATGAGGGAGGGAGAGAGATGATCGGTAGAGATGAGGGAGGGGAGAGAGATGATCCGGTAGTAGATGAGGAGGGAGAGAGATGATCCGGTAGAGATGAGGGAGAAAGCGAAACCCACATTTGACCTTAGATCCATACATCCATGTTCTATATCTCTCCCCAAAATCCATTTTACCCTCTCCATCTCTCACCCCCTTTCTCACCCTCCAATTCTCACATCTCTCGCCCTCTTTCTCTCTCAAATTCCCATCCTCTCTCTCTTCTCTCTCTCTCAAATTCCCATATCCGTCTCTATCTCTCTATCTCTATCTCTCTCTCTCTCTCGACTCCCTGCTGTAGTGTCTGTCCTATGTGTTGGTTCACTGACTCTGACCTCAATCTGAAATGAGGCAGAAAAACTGTGCATGATCGGCAACCAATCTCTCACCCACTCCACTCCCTCTCTCACTTTATCCATCCTTCCCTCACTCTTTCTCTCACTCTCTCTCTCTCTCATACACTCTCTCTCTCTGTCTCTCATACACTCTCTCTCTGTCTCATACACACTCTCTCTCTCTCTCTCATACACACTCTCTCTCTCTCATACACTCTCTCTCTCTGTCTCTCATACTCTCTCTCTGTCTCTCATACTCCTCTCTCTCCTCTCTCTCTCTCTCTGTCTCTCATACACTCTCTCTCGCTGTCTCTCATACACTCTCTCTCTCTCTGTCTCTCATACACTCTCTCTCTCTCTGTCTCTCATACACTCTCTCTCTCTCCATCCCTTTCACCCATTATCCACCTAGCAGTGTTTCTCTTTCATTCTCTATATCCATCCATCACTTTCCCTCACTCCATTACACTCTTCCACTATATCCATCCCTCACTTTCCCTCACTTCCATTCCACTCTTCCACTATATCCATCCCTCACTTTCCCTCACTCCATTCCACTCTTCCACTATATCCATCATCATTCAATCGATCATCCTCTACATTCCTGTATTTCTCAGTGGGCTGCTCTGATAGTCTCAGTGGGCTGCTCTGATAGTCTCAGTGGGCTGCTCTGATAGTCTCAGTGGGCTGCTCTGATAGTCTCCGTGGGCTGCTCTGATGATCCTCAGTTGGCTGCACTGATGATCTCAGTGGGCTGCTCTGATAGTCTCAGTGGGCTGCTCTGATAGTCTCAGTGGGCTGCTCTAATAGTCTCAGTGGCTGCTCTGATAGTCTCAGTGGGCTGCTCTGATAGTCTCAGTGGGCTGCTCTGATAGTCTCAGTGGGCTGCTCTGATAGTCTCAGTGGGCTGCTTGATAGTCTCAGTGGGCTGGTCTGATAGTCTCAGTGGGCTAGTCTGATGATCTCAGTGGGCTGCTCTGATGATCTCAGTGGGCTGCACTGATAGTCTCAGTGGGCTGCTCTGATAGTCTCAGTGGGCTGCTCTGATAGTCTCAGTGGGCTGCTCTGATAGTCTCAGTGGGCTGCTCTGATAGTCTCAGTGGGGTGCTCTGATAGTCTCAGTGGGCTGCTCTGATGATCTCAGTGGGATGCTCTGATGATCTCAGTGGGCTGGTCTGATAGTCTCGGTGGGCTAGTGTGATAGTCTCAGTCTCAGTGGGCTGCTCTAATAGTCTCAGTGGCTGGTCTGATAGTCCTCATTGGGCTGGTCTGATAGTCCTCAGTGGGCTGGTCTGATAGTCTCAGTGGCTAGTCTGATAGTCTCAGTCTCAGTGGGCTGCTCTAATAGTCTCAGTGGGCTGGTCTGATAGTCTCAGTGGGGCTGCTCCAATAGTCTCAGTGGGGCTGCTCTGATAGTCTCAGTGGGCTGCTCTGATAGTCTCAGTGGGCTGCTCTGATAGTCTTAGTGGGCTGCTCTGATAGTCTCAGTGGGCTGGTCTGATAGTCTCAGTGGGCTGCTCTGATAGTCTCAGTGGGCTGCTCTGATGATCGCAGTGGGCTGCTCTGATGATCTCAGTGGGCTGCTCTGATGATCTCAGTGGGCTGCTCTGATGATCTCAGTGGGCTGCTCTGATAGTCTCAGTGGGCTGCTCTGATAGTTAGGCTGCTCTGATAGTCAGTGGGCTGCTCTGATAGTCTCAGTGGGCTGCTCTGATAGTCTCAGTGGGGCTGCTCTGCATAGTCCCGTGGGCTGCTCTGATAGTCTCAGTGGGCTGCTCTGATATCTCAGTGGGCTGGTCTGATAGTCTCAGTGAGCTGGTCTGATAGTCTCAGTGGGCTGCTCTGATAGTTCAGTCTCTGTGGGCTGCTCTGATAGTCCTCTGTGGTCTGCTCCGATAGTCTCAGTGGTCTGCTCTGATAGTCTCAGTGGGCTGCTCTGATAGTCTCAGTGGGCTGCTCTGATAGTCTCAGTGGGCTGCTCTGATAGTCTCAGTGGGCTGGTCTGATAGTCTAGGGGGCTGGTCTGATAGTCTCAGTGGGCTGGTCTGATAGTCTCAGTGGGCTGGTCAGGAGTTAATAGAGTGTTTTGAAATCCTCCAGGGAATGAACCATTATCTACACACATGCGAGCATGCATGCACCTGGGCACACACACACACACACACACAGACAAACAAACATAGACAACCCTGTGGTTCCCCTCGCCAAATAGAGTATACCCAGGCTGTAGTGGGCCCTCCCTGGGGTGGCTCAGTCTCCGCAGGCCCAGGCTTCCTGCCGGCGTCTAGGCCCCAGGGCCGGGGGAACACATTAAGATACATCATGATGGAGACCTAGTGGTAATGTTGTGGAACAGACGGACAGAGAGGAGGGAGAGAGACAGAGGGATGGAGAGAGACAGAGAGGAGGGAGAGAGACGGAGGGATGGAGAGAGGAGTGGTAATGGTGTGGAACAGACAGACAGAGAGGAGGCAGAGAGACAGAGGGATGGAGAGAGACAGAGATGAGGGAGAAAGACGGAGGGATGGAGAGAGGAGTGGTAATGGTGTGGAACAGACAGACAGAGAGGAGGGAGAGAGACGGAGGGATGGAGAGAGGAGTGGTAATGTTGTGGAACAGACAGACAGAGAGGAGGGAGAGAGACGGAGGGGATGGAGAGAGGAGTGGTAATGTTGTGGAACAGACAGACAGAGAGGAGGGAGAGAGACGGAGGGATGGAGAGAGGAGTGGTAATGTTGTGGAACAGACAGACAGAGAGGAGGGAGAGAGACGGAGGGATGGAGAGAGACAGAGAGGAGGAGAGAGACGGAGGGATGGAGAGAGGAGTGGTAATGGTGTGGAACAGACAGACAGAGAGGAGGGAGAAAGACAGAGGGATGGAGAGAGACAGAGAGGAGGGAGAGAGACGGAGGAATGGAGAGAGACGGAGGGATGGAGAGAGACAGAGAGGAGGGAGAGAGACGGAGGGATGGAGAGAGGAGTGGTAATGTTGTGGAACAGACGGACAGAGAGGAGGGAGAGAGGTGGAGGGATGAAGAGAGGAGTGGTAACGTTGTGGAACAGACAGACAGAGAGGAGGGAGAGAGACGGAGGGATGGAGAGAGACAGAGAGGAGGGAAAGAGACGGAGGGATGGAGAGAGGAGTGGTAGACTGAAAGGGATGAAAATAGAAAGAGAGAAAAAGGGAGAGAGAACAAGGAGAAGTGAGTGATAGAGTGATAGAGAGGGAGACAGAGGAAGAGAGAGGGAGCCAGGGGACCCAGTCCCTAGTTCCTGGTCTGTGTGTGTATTTTACATGACCTAACACAGTGCGATAGAGCAGATAAGACTCTGGGTGGAAACACAGCCACCAATTACTCTACTGTCTGCTCTACACTGTCTGCTCTACTGTCTGCTCCCACTGTCTGCTCCACACTGTCTGCTCTACACGGTCTGCTCTACACTGTCTGCTCCACACTGTCTGCTCCACACTGTCTGCTCCACACTGTCTGCTCCACACTGTCTGCTCTACACTGTCTGCTCTACACTGTCTCTGCTCTACACTGTCCTGCTCCAAACTGTCTGCTCCACACGGTCTGCTCCACACTGTCTGCTCCACACGGTCTGCTCACACCGGTCTGCTCCACACTGTCTGCTCCACACTGTCTGGCTCCACACGGTCTGCTCCACACTGTCTGCTCCACAACGTTCTGCTCCACACGGTCTGCTCCACACTGTCTGCTCCACACTGTCTGCTCCACACGGTCTGCTCTACACGGTCTGCTTCCACACTGTCTGCTCCACACTGTCTGCTCCACACTGTCTGCTCCACACGGTCTGCTCCACACGGTCTGCTCCACACGGCCTGCTCCTCCACACGGTCTGCTCCACACTGTCTTGCTCTACACTGTCTGCTCTACACTGTCTGCTCCACACTGTCTGCTCCACACGTCTGCTCCACACTGTCTGCTCCACCTGTCTGCTCCACAATGTCTGCTCCACACTGTCTGCTCTACACTGTGTGCTTCTCTACTGTCTGCTCCACACTGTCTGCTCTACACTGTCTGCTCCACACGGTCTGCTCCACCTGTCTGCTCCCACACTGTCTGCTCCACACTGTCTGCTCCACACGGTCTGCTCCACACTGTCTGCTCCACAACACGGTCTGCTCCACACGGTCTGCTCCACACTGTCTGCTCCACACTGTCTGCTCCACACTGTCTGCTCCCACAACGGTCTGCTCCACACTGTCTGCTCCACACTGTCTGCTCCACACGGTCTGCTCCCCACTGTCTGCTCACACTGTCTGCTCCACACTGTCTGCTCTACACTGTGTGCTCTCTACTGTCTGCTCTACACACTGTCTGCTCCATACTGTCTGCTCCATTACTGTCTGCTCTACACTGTGTGCTCTCTACTGTCTGCTCCACACGGTCTGCTCTACACTGTCTGCTCCACACGGTCTGCTCCACACGGTCTGCTCCACACTGTCTGCTCCCAACTGTCTGTTTCCACACTGTCTGCTCCACACTGTCTGCTCCACACTGTCTGCTCCACACTGTCTGCTCCACACGGTCTGCTCCACACTGTCTGCTCCACACTGTCTGCTCCACACGGTCTGCCTCCACACGGTCTGCTCCACACGGTCTGCTCCACACTGTCTGCTCCACACGGTCTGCTCCACACTGTCTGCTCCACACGTCTGCTCCACACGGTCTGCTCCACACTGTCTGCTCACACTGTCTGCTCTACACTGCTGCTCCACACTGTCTGCTCCACACGGTCTGCTCTACACTGTCTGCTCCACACTGTCTGCTCCACACTGTCTGCTCCACACTGTCTGCTCCACACTGTCTGCTCCACACGGTCTGCTCCACACTGTCTGCTCCACACGGTCTGCTCCACACTGTCTGCTCTACACTGTCTGCTCTACACTGTCTGCTCCACACTGTCTGCTCCACACTGTCTGCTCCACACTGTCTGCTCTACACTGTCTGCTCCACACTGTCTGCTCCACACTGTCTGCTCCACACTGTCTGCTCTACACTGTCTGCTCTACACTGTCTGCTCCAAACTGTCTGCTCTACACTGTCTGCTCCACACTGTCTGCTCTACACTGTGTGCTCTCTACTGTCTGCTCCACACTGTCTGCTCCACACTGTCTGCTCCACACTGTCTGCTCCACACTGTCTGCTCCACACGGTCTGCTCTACACGGTCTGCTCCACACTGTCTGCTCCACACTGTCTGCTCCACACTGTCTGCTCCACACGGTCTGCTCCACACGTCTGCTCCACACGGTCTGCTCCACACGGTATGCTCCACACTGTCTGCTCTACACTGTCTGCTCTACACTGTCTGCTCCACACTGTCTGCTCCACACGGTCTGCTCCACACTGTCTGCTCAACACTGTCTGCTCCACAATGTCTGCTCCACACTGTCTGCTCTACACTGTGTGCTCTCTACTGTCTGCTCCACACTGTCTGCTCCACACGGTCTGCTCCACACTGTCTGCTCCACACTGTCTGCTCCACACTGTCTGCTCCACACGGTCTGCTCCACACTGTCTGCTCCACACTGTCTGCTCCACACAGTCTGCTCCACACTGTCTGCTCCACACTGTCTGCTCCACACGGTCTGCTCCACACTGTCTGCTCCACACTGTCTGCTCCACACGGTCTGCTCCACACGGTCTGCTCCACACTGTCTGCCTCCACACTGTCTGCTCCACACTGTCTGCTCTACACTGTGTGCTCTCTACTGTCTGCTCTACACTGTCTGCTCCATACTGTCTGCTCCATACTGTCTGCTCTACACTGTGTGCTCTCTACTGTCTGCTCCACACGGTCTGCTCTACACTGTCTGCTCCACACGGTCTGCTCCACACGGTCTGCTCCACACGGTCTGCTCCACACTGTCTGCTCCACACTGTCTGTTCCACACTGTCTGCTCCACACTGTCTGCTCCACACTGTCTGCTCCACACTGTCTGCTCCACACGGTCTGCTCCACACTGTCTGCTCCACACTGTCTGCTCTACACTGTCTGCCCCCCTACTGTCTGCTCCACACTGTCTGCTCCACACTGTCTGCTCCACACGGTCTGCTCCACACGGTCTGCTCCATACTGTCTGCTCTACACTGTCTGCTCCACACTGTCTGCTCCACACGGTCTGCTCTACACTGTCTACTCCACACTGTCTGCTCCACACTGTCTGCTCCACACGGTCTGCTCCACACTGTCTGCTCTACACTGTCTGCCTCACACTGTCCCTGCTCCACACTGTCTGCTCCACACTGTCTGCTCACACTGTCTGCTCTACACTGTTCTGCTCCACAACAGTCTGCTCCACACTGTCTGCTCCACACTGTCTGCTCCACACTGTCTGCTCCCACTGGTCTGCTCTACACTGTCTGCTCCACACTGTCTGCTCCCACACTGTCTGCTCCACACTGTCTGCTCCACACTGTCTGCTCTGTACTCTTCTTCTTTCTACATGAATTTCACATTGGAAAAAGCTACACTTTGTTTAAATTGTTTTTCCTTCTTTTTTTCCATTTTTTTTAATCCCTCCCTCCCTCCCTCCCTCCCTCCCTCCCTCCCTCCCTCCCTCCTCCTCCCTCCCTCCTCCTCCCTCCCTCCCTCTCTCACCCCTCCCTCCCTCCTCTCTCACACCCTCCCTCCCTCCCTCTCACCCCCTCCTCCTCCCTCCCCTCCCTCTCTCACCCCTCCCCTCCTCTCTCACCCCCTCCTCCTCACCCTCCTCCCTCCTCCCTCCCTCTCTCAACCCTCTCACCCCTCCCTCCCTCTCCTTCTCACCCCCATCCCTCCCTCTCTCACCCCCTCCTCCGTCCCTCTCTCACCCCCTCCCTCCCTCCCTCATCTCACCGCCCCCCCCATCTCTCACGCCCTCAACGCCTCCTCCTCCCTCCCTCTCTCATCCCCCTCCCCTCCCTCCCTCTCTCACCCCCACCTCACCCCCTCCCTCCCTCCTCTCGTCACCCCCTACCCTCCCAAAGAAAAGGGCCCTCCTCCTCACACCCCTCACCCCCGCACCTCTCTCACCGCCCTCCCTCCCTCCCCTCCCTCTCGCACCTCTCTCACCCTCCATCCCTCCCTTCTACCCTCCTCTCTCCTCCCATCCCTCTCAGCCCCTCACCCTCCCTCCATCTCGTCACCCCTCCCTCCCTCCCTCCCTCTCTCACACTCCTCACCTCCCTCTCCCCTCCTCCCTCCCGCACCTCCCTCCCTCCTCCTCTCTCAAACCCTCCCCCTCCCTCCCTCTCTCACCCCCTCCCTCCCTCTCTCCCTCCCTCCCTCCCGCCCGCTCTCTCACCCCCTCCCTCCTTCCTTCCCTCCCTCCCTCCCTCCCTCCCTCCCTCCCTCCCTCCCTCCCTCCCTCCCTCCCTCCCTCCCTCCCTCCCTCCCTCCCTCCCTCCCTCCCTCTCTCAACCCCTCCCTCCCTCCCTCTCTCACCCCCTCCCTCCCTCTCTCCCTCCCTCCCTCCCTCCCTCTCTCACCCCCTCCCTCCTTCCTTCCCTCCCTCCCTCTCTCCCTCCCTCCTCCCTTCTCAGGGACCTTAGTGAGAATGCTATCCAAGCCATTCCCAGGAGAGCTTTCAGAGGGGCCACAGACATCAGGAACCTGTGAGTGACACACACACACTCTCACACACACTCTCACACACACACACACTCTCTCTCTCTCTGTCTGTCTCTGTCTCTGTCTCTCTCTCCCTCTCTCTCTCTCTCTGTTTCTGTCTCTCTGTCGCTGTCTCTCTGTCGCTGTCTCTCTCTCTCTCTCTCTCTCTCATGGAAGCCATTATATGTGTTTTGTGTCTACAGTCAACTGGATAAGAACCACATCACTTGCATCGAGGAGGGAGCCTTCCGTGCTCTGAGAACTCTGGAGGTTCTGTAAGTATTATAGAGAGAGACTGTGTCTGTGTGCAGCTTTCTTCTCCGAAGGAATGTCAACTAATATTCTCTCTTTCTCTCTCTATCCCTCTCTCTCTTTCTTTCTTTTCCTTTACCTCTGTCTTTCCCTCTCTCTCTCTCTCACTCTCTCTCTTTCTCTCTTTCCCTCTCTCTCTTTCTCTCTCCCTCTTTCTCTCCCTTTCTCTTTTTCTCTCCCTCTCTCCTCCTCTCTCTCTCATTCCCTCTTTCGATCCCTCTCTCTCTCTCTCTCTCTCTCTCTCTCTCTCTCTCTCTCTTTCTCTCTCCCTCTTTCTCTCCCTTTCTCTTTTTCTCTCCCTCTCTCCCCCTCTCTCTCTCATTCCCTCTTTCGATCCCTCTCTCTCTCTCTCTCTCTCTCTCTCTCTCTCTCTCGGCAGCACATTGAACAACAACAACATAAGCAGCATTCCAGTCTCCAGCTTCAACCACATGCCCAAACTACGCACCTTGTGAGTCCCTCTCTGCTCACTACTCAGTAGGACTGTCAGGGAACTCATGACACTTTGGTGCCGATTCAATATGTATTACGATTCTCACCATTCTAGATGTATTGTGATTCTCATGATTCTAGATGCATTGTGATTCTAGATGTATTGTGATTCTACATGTATTGCGATTCTAGATGTATTGCGATTCTCACGATTCTAGATCAATTGCTATTCAATTCTGCAATTTGATTGTGATTTGATGTTCAAACCCAGATAACATGCACTGCCAGGGAACTCATGACACTTAGGTGGCCGACATATCAAACTGCGTGGGGAATATGTTGTTTGGGGAATGTTTTCCCATTGGGAAGATGTCAGAGAGACATCAGAATAGAATGTTGATGTCTGACCGACGCATAAACCATGTAGAACTGTAGAATGTAGAACTGTACATCTGTAAGACGTCTTGGCAATGAGCAAACACTGTGTAAACGGCATCTTCCCAATGTACCCTGTAGACATCGAGCCCACGTTGGGCAGACGGGTGTGTGCTATGCGTCTGATGCAGAGAGACCAGAGAGCAGGAGAACATTTTGTTTCGATTAGTTTTGGCGCAGTTACAGACGACTATCACTAGTTAACACTGCCTGTTTTTTACAAATCGATACTTGGAGTCAAAGTGTATATAATGTCAAGAATAATATTGTGATCTGCAACTATGGTTTTCCCATCACTACTACTTAGTGACACAGTTATTGTATAAACAGATCAGGATGAAGATACCCCTACAGGTGCAGATCTAGGATATTTAAAGTAAGGGTTATGTTCTGGTATTAACTCTGAATATTTAAAGTAAGGGTTATGTTCTGGTATTAACTCTGAATATTTAAAGTAAGGGTTATGTTCTGGTATTAACTCTGAATATTTAAAGTAAGGGTTATGTTCTGGTATTAACTCTGAATATTTAAAGTAAGGGTTATGTTCTGGTATTAACTCTGAATATTTAAAGTAAGGGTTATGTTCAGGTATTAACTCTGAATATTTAAAGTAAGGGTTATGTTCTGGTATTAACTCTGAATATTTAAAGTAAGGGTTATGTTCTGGTATTAACTCTGAATATTTAAAGTAAGGGTTATGTTCTGGTATTAACTCTGAATATTTAAAGTAAGGGTTATGTTCAGGTATTAACTCTGAATATTTAAAGTAAGGGTTATGTTCAGGTATTAACTCTGAATATTTAAAGTAAGGGTTATGTTCAGGTATTAACTCTGAATATTTAAAGTAAGGGTTATGTTCTGGTATTAACTCTGAATATTTAAAGTAAGGGTTATGTTCTGGTATTAACTCTGAATATTTAAAGTAAGGGTTATGTTCAGGTATTAACTCTGAATATTTAAAGTAAGGGTTATGTTCAGGTATTAACTCTGAATATTTAAAGTAAGGGTTATGTTCTGGTATTAACTCTGAATATTTAAAGTAAGGGTTATGTTCAGGTATTAACTCTGTATATTTAAAGTAAGGGTTATGTCCTGGTATTAACTCTGAATATTTAAAGTAAGGGTTATGTTCAGGTATTAACTCTGAATATTTAAAGTAAGGGTTATGTTCTGGTATTAACTCTGAATATTTAAAGTAAGGGTTATGTTCTGGTATTAACTCTGAATATTTAAAGTAAGGGTTATGTTCTGGTATTAACTCTGAATATTTAAAGTAAGGGTTATGTTCTGGTATTAACTCTGAATATTTAAAGTAAGGGTTATGTTCAGGTATTAACTCTGAATATTTAAAGTAAGGGTTATGTTCAGGTATTAACTCTGAATATTTAAAGTAAGGGTTATGTTCAGGTATTAACTCTGAATATTTAAAGTAAGGGTTATGTTCTGGTATTAACTCTGAATATTTAAAGTAAGGGTTATGTTCAGGTATTAACTCTGAATATTTAAAGTAAGGGTTATGTTCTGGTATTAACTCTGAATATTTAAAGTAAGGGTTATGTTCTGGTATTAACTCTGAATATTTAAAGTAAGGGTTCATGTTCTGGTATTAATTCCAAATTCTTAAAGATGCAATATGTAGAAATCGCTCCGCCATTTCCTGGTTGCTAAGATTCTAATCGTTTTGCCTCATTTAAATGTGATGTTAAAAACCAAAAGTAAAAGACGCAAACATGTCATTTAGGCACGGGAAGCATAGAAGTAGTGCACATAGAACAGATCTACTGCTCCTTGGACAAACATGTCCTTTAGGCACGGGAAGCATAGAAGTAGTGCACATAGAACAGATCTACTGCTCCCTGGACAAACATGTCATTTAGGCACGGGAAGCATAGAAGTAGTGCACATAGAACAGATCTACTGCTCCTTGGACAAACATGTCATTTAGGCACGGGAAGCATAGAAGTAGTGCACATAGAACAGATCTACTGCTCCCTGGACAAACATGTCATTTAGGCACGGGAAGCATAGAAGTAGTGCACATAGAACAGATCTACTGCTCCTTGGACAAACATGTCATTTAGGCACGGGAAGCATAGAAGTAGTGCACATAGAACAGATCTACTGCTCCTTGGACAAACATGTCATTTAGGCACGGGAAGCATAGAAGTAGTGCACATAGAACAGATCTACTGCTCCTTGGACAAACATGTCATTTAGGCACGGGAAGCATAGAAGTAGTGCACATAGAACAGATCTACTGCTCCTTGGACAAACATGTCCTTTAGGCACGGGAAGCATAGAAGTAGTGCACATAGAACAGATCTACTGCTCCTTGGACAAACATGTCCTTTAGGCACGGGAAGCATAGAAGTAGTGCACATAGAACAGATCTACTGCTCCTTGGACAAACATGTCATTTAGGCACGGGAAGCATAGAAGTAGTGCACATAGAACAGATCTACTGCTCCTTGGACAAACATGTCCTTTAGGCACGGGAAGCATAGAAGTAGTGCACATAGAACAGATCTACTGCTCCTTGGACAAACATGTCCTTTAGGCACGGGAAGCATAGAAGTAGTGCACATAGAACAGATCTACTGCTCCTTGGACAAACATGTCCTTTAGGCATGGGAAGCATAGAAGTAGTGCACATAGAACAGATCTACTGCTCCTTGGACAAACATGTCATTTAGGCACGGGAAGCATAGAAGTAGTGCACATAGAACAGATCTACTGCTCCTTGGACAAACATGTCCTTTAGGCACGGGAAGCATAGAAGTAGTGCACATAGAACAGATCTACTGCTTCTTGGACAAACATGTCATTTAGGCACGGGAAGCATAGAAGTAGTGCACATAGAACAGATCTACTGCTCCTTGGACAAACATGTCATTTAGGCACGGGAAGCATAGAAGTAGTGCACATAGAACAGATCTACTGCTTCTTGGACAAACATGTCATTTAGGCACGGGAAGCATAGAAGTAGTGCACATAGAACAGATCTACTGCTCCTTGGACAAACATGTCATTTAGGCACGGGAAGCATAGAAGTAGTGCACATAGAACAGATCTACTGCTCCTTGGACAAACATGTCATTTAGGCACGGGAAGCATAGAAGTAGTGCACATAGAACAGATCTACTGCTCCTTGGACTTGTTTCAATAACAACGTCTATGTGAATTTGGTCGGGGCACCCAAAAAGTTACATATTGCAGCTTTAAGGGCATTAACTCTGAATGCTTCAGGTTTGAGATGGGCTTAAAACTAAAATATCAACAACAACTTTCTATCAGTGGATTCGAACATGCAACCTTTGGAATCAGAGGCAGATGCCTACTGAAATTTGGCTGAGCCAACCGCTAGTGAGAAACACACTTCAAATACACACATCTTGTATGAATGCCTCTGTACCCATAAACCAGTCAATCAGAGATGTAGCGCTGTCTCAGAAAAGGCCCAGCCTCTTGGGGGGGACCCAAACCCCCAGGCCCATTCTCAGGAGACTTGGTCCCCTTCCACCCACCACAGAAGGGTTGTGGGGGATTTGCTGGGACTTCAAGGCACCAAGCTCCTGTCAACAAACTGTCCAACGACAGACGCCCCTGGAAATCAAACTGTTAAGCCCCTGAAAATCACCCCCCCCCCACACACACACACACACACACACACACACACAACTAGAATCCCCTCCATTGTTAAAGCTGAGAGTTAGGGTTAGAGTATAGGGCTACAACAGTATGGGGGAAACTGGTTCAGACTGTGCATGTGTTTGTGCAGATGATGGTTTGGAGTGAGAGTCTCAGTGAGAGATGGGTAAGGGATCCCCCCTCCTCTCGCTCTCTCTCTCCTAGTGGTTACCCTCTACTCCAACCTCTCTGTGTTTTTCAGAGGGTTGGGAAAGCACAATACACATTTCCTTTGACATCCTGGTACATTGGACAATAAACCTCCCTCTTCCTCGTCCTCTCCCTCCAGTCGTCTCCACTCTAACAGTCTGAGGTGTGACTGTCACCTGTCCTGGCTGTCTCCCTGGCTGAGACAGAGGCCCACCCTGGGTCTGTACACACAGTGCAGCTCCCCTCCAACCCTCAGGGGACTCAACCTGGCTGAACTGCAGAAGAACGAGTTCACCTGCTCAGGTAAGGCAGGGGTCAGAGGATAGAGTTTACCTGTAGAGATCACCTGCTCAGGTAAGACAGGGGTCAGAGGATAGAGTTTACCTGTAGAGATCACCTGCTCAGGTAAGACAGGGGTCAGAGGATATAGTTTACCTGTAGAGGTCACCTGCTCAGGTAAGGCAGGGGTCAGAGGATAGAGTTTACCTGTAGAGGTCACCTGCTCAGGTAAGACAGGGGTCAGAGGTTAGAGTGTAAAGTTTACCTGTAGAGGTCACCTGCTCAGGTAAGACAGAGGTCAGAGGATAGAGTTTACCTGTAGAGGTCACCTGCTCAGGTAAGACAGAGGTCAGAGGTTGGAGGGTAAAGTTTACCTGTAGAGGGCACCTGCTCAGGTAAGACAGAGGTCAGAGGTTAGAGGGTAGAGTTTACCTGTAGAGGTCACCTGCTCAGGTAAGACAGAGGTTAGAGTTCACCAGCTGAGGTACAGCACTAGATTTTGTGTGGAGCCTTTCTATGCCATGTCCTTCCCTTGGTATGACTTTTATTTACTGTCCAGAAATCACCTGGTATTTACACAGCAACTAATAATCATACAATAATACACAATAATCACTCTCTCTCATTCTAAACTCTCTCTCCCTTTCTTTCTCTCTCTCTCTCTCTCTCTCTCTCTCTCTCTTTGTCTTTCTCTCTCATTCTAAACTCTCTCTCTCTCTCTCTTTCTCTCTCGCTCTCTCCCTTTGTCTTTCTCGCTCTCTCTCTTTCGCTCTCTCTCTTTGTCTTTCTCTCTCTTTCTCTCACTCTCTCTCTTTGTCTTTCCCTCTCTTTCTCTCGCTCTCTCTCTCTTTGTCTTTCTCTCTCTTTCTCTCACTCTCTCTCTTTGTCTTTCCCTCTCTTTCTCTCGCTCTCTCTCTCCAGGTCAGAGTGACAGTGCGTTTGTCCAGCCGTGTAGCCTGGCGTCTGGCTCCTGTCCTCCCATGTGTTCCTGTAGTAACAACATCGTAGACTGTAGAGGCAAGGGCCTCACTGCCATTCCTGCTCACCTGCCTGAAGCCATGACTGAGATGTGAGTCCTGCACGCGGTCAGCATGACCACACACGGTCAACAAGACCACAAAGCTTTAATTATGGTTTATAAGATACGAGGTGGCCATACCTGCTCACCCCCTCGAAGCCATGAGCGAGATCTGAGACCGTCGACATGGTCAGTTCATGCTCATCACCACACCTGGTCAATTTACGTACTGGTGTTAGTATTGATTTATTTGATTAATTCATTTAACCTTCGTTTAAACAGGAAATCACATTGAGACCAATGTCTATTCTGCATCACAAAAACAGCCAAATAGTAGGGTCATTGAGACATCACACACCATACAGAATAACCGCACCATACAGAATAACCACACCATACAGAATAACCACACCATACAGAATCACTGCACCATATAGAATAACTGCACTATATAGAATAACTGCACCATATAGAATAACCACACCATACAGAATAACCACACCAATATAGAATAACTACACCACATAGAATAACCGCACCATGTAGAATAACTGCACCATATAGAATAACCACACCATACAGAATAACCTCACCAAAATAGAATAACCTTGCCATGTAGAATAACCGCACCATTTAGAATAACTGCACCATATAGAATAATCACACCATACAGAATAACCTCACCAATATAGAATAACCATGCCATGTAGAATAACCGCACCATTTAGAATAACTACACCATGTAGAAAAACCACACCATGTAGAATAACTACACCATAAAGAATAGCCACACCATGTAGAATAAATCCACCATGTAGAATAAATCCACCATGTAGAATAACCACACCATGAAGAATAACCACACCATGTAGAATAACCACACTATGTAGAATAACCACACCACGTAGAATAACCACACCACGTAGAATAACCACACCACGTAGAATAACCACACCACATAGAATAACCACACCACGTAGAATAACCACACCATGTAGAATAACCACACCATGTAGAATAACCACACCATGTAGAATAACCACACCATGTAGAATAACAACAACATACAGAATAACCACACCATGTAGAATAACCACACCATACAGAATAGCCACACCATGTAGAATAAATCCACCATGTAGAATAACCACACCATGTAGAATAACCACACCACGTAGAATAATCACACCACGTAGAATAACCACACCACGTAGAATAACCACACCACGTAGAATAACCACACCACGTAGAATAACCACACCACGTAGAATAACCACACCATGTAGAATAACTACACCACATAGAATAACCACACCACGTAGAATAACCACATCACCTATGACCATTCATACTGTTCATGTGCCATATAAATACTGTATAATCATCATGATTGTCATTGCATATTGATATGGTGGCCCGCTGACCAATAAGATATGTCTGTGTGTCATTGGATATCCTGTATTAATATATGTATATGCTACAGTTTATCCAATCAGATGAATATGTGGCCATCTGACCAGTAAGAGTTGATGTGTGTGTGTGTATCATTAATGCATCAGAGCTGCTCTAGAAAGGATATTTCTATTCCCTGACAGCAGCTTACCACACCGCCCCTCCACACCGACCATGTCCATATATGGACACTTAACCCTTGACTTTTACACAGGCTCATCTCTCAACTTAACTTAACATCCCCTGTGGTTTAACCTCTTAGACCTGAAGGACACACACACATGCACATGCAGGATCATGCACACACACACACACACACACACTCAGACAGGAGGGAGAGAAAAAGATATGGTGAGAGGAGGATGAGGAAATAGTAGAATGTGTTTGAGGTTAGGGAGAGAGAGGGACTTTCTAAGACTTTCTCAGAAGAATAACAGACAGAAGGAGAGAGAGACAGACAGAAGGAGAGAGAGAGAGACAGGAGAGAGACAGACAGACAGAAGGAGAGAGAGACAGACAGGAGGAGAGAGAGACAGACAGGAGGAGAGAGAGACAGACAGGAGGAGAGAGAGACAGACAAAAGGAGAGAGAAACAGACAGGAGAGAGACAGACAGAAGGAGAGAGAGACAGACAGAAGGAGAGAGAGACAGACAGGAGGAGAGAGAGACAGACAGGAGGAGAGAGAGACAGACAGGAGGAGAGAGAAACAGACAGGAGAGAGACAGACAGAAGGAGAGAGAAACAGACAGGAGAGAGACAGACAGAAGGAGAGAGAGACAGACAGAAGGAGAGAGAGACAGACAGAAGGAGAGAGAGACAGACAGAAGGAGAGAGAGACAGACAGACAGGAGAGAGACAGACATAAGCAGAGAGAGACAGACAGAAGGAGAGAGAGACAGACAGAAGGAGAGAGAAACAGACAGAAGGAGAGAGACAGATAGAAGGAGAGAGAGACAGACAGAAGGAGAGAGAGACAGACAGAAGGAGAGAGAGACAGACAGACAGAAGCAGAGAGAGACAGACAGACAGAAGCAGAGAGAGACAGACAGAAGCAGAGAGAGACAGACAGAAGCAGAGAGAGACAGACAGAAGGAGAGAGAGACAGACAGAAGGAGAGAGAGACAGACAGAAGGAGAGAGAGACAGACAGAGGGGTTAGTAGTGTAATGTTGCAGTCTCTGAGTGGTTTGGCAGTTTAACAGGTGAGCATTCCCCTGGTCAGCTAACGGCTCCAGTCACACAAATATGTCAAACTGTGTCTGATACCCTCAACATTTCCTGTCTCTCACACACACAAAACACACACATACTTACACACACACAGAGAGAAAGAGAGACTAACCTAAGTTTCTCCTATATCTTACATGGGTGTAATTTGAATGAATCTCATTGCCGATGGGTCTCTCCCCCTCCCTTCTCCTCCCCTCTGTCTCCCACCCTCTCTTTTTTTTCCTTCCCTCACTCTCTCCCTTTTCCTTCCCTCACTCTCACCCTTTTCCTTCCCTCCTTCTCTCCCTCCTAGTCGTCTGGAGCAGAATGGCATCAAGTCAGTTCCTCCTGGGGCCTTCACCTCCTACAAGAAGCTGCGCAGAATGTAACTAGTCAACCCCCTTTACTTAACATATACCAACGACCTTCCTTGTGCCTCATCTGAAACTCAAGCTGCTATGTTTACAGATGATACTGCAATGTATACAACAAGACAATCGGTTCAACAGGTACAGCAAGTTCTACAAGTAGATCTGGGAAATATCAGGGATTGGGTTTGCCAGAACAAATTTGTTTTGCACACCAAGAAACCTATGGTTATGTTGGTCTGTTCATTCAGGAAAAGGCCAACACAGCATGGGATGCAATTAAGTATGGGGGAGTACACATTGAGGAAGTGGTAGAAACCAACTGAGGGGTGCAGCTAGACAACTGCTTATCATGGTCGTCTCAAATAGCTCATCTATGTAAAAATGTCAAATAAAACTGCATGCATTATCAGAAGGATATAAGATTTACCGGGAAAGATTCTTAAGAAAACAGCCCAAGCATTAATTGGGAGTCAGGTGAACTACTGTTCTGTGGTCTGGGGAAATGCATCAGCAAGTTAAGTTAGGAGGCTGCAGATTGAACAGAACAAAGCAACAAGGATTGTTTTAAGGTGGAGATGTGGTTCTTCTGTTGTGGTGACGATCAACGCTCTTGGTTGGTCAATGAGCAGCAAGGATTGTTTTAAGGTGGAGATGTGGTTCTCCTGTTGTGGTCACGATCAACGCTCCTGGTTGGTCATTAAGCAACAAGGATTGTTTTAAGGTGGAGATGTGGTTCTTCTGTTGTGGTCACGATCAACGCTCTTGGTTGGTCATTAAGCAACAAGGATTGTTTTAAGGTGGAGATGTGGTTCTTCTGTTGTGGTCACGATCAACGCTCTTGGTTGGTCATTAAGCAACAAGGATTGTTTTAAGGTGGAGATGTGGTTCTTCTGTTGTGGTCACGATCAACGCTCTTGGTTGGTCATTAAAGCAACAAGGATTGTTTTAAGGTGGAGATGTGGTTCTTCTGTTGTGGTCACGATCAACGCTCCTGGTTGGTCATTAAGCAACAAGATAATTGAAGAATAAAAAACACGCTTGTTTATTTCACAATGTGCACCATTTAAAACAGACAAACTCTCTTCACAACAGTATTCAGTTGGTAAGAGACAGACATTCAGTCAATACGAGGAATAGATTGTCCACCATCTATGTGTTATCCAGACAGAACAGTATTCAGTTGGTAAGAGACAGACAGTAAATACTAGGAATAGATTGTCCACCATCTATGTGTTATCCAGACAGAACAGTATTCAGTTGGTAAGAGACAGACAGTAAATACTAGGAATAGATTGTCCACCATCTATGTGTTATCCAGACAGAACAGTATTCAGTTGGTAAGAGACAGACAGTAAATACTAGGAATAGATTGTCCACCATCTATGTGTTATCCAGACAGAACAGTATTCAGTTGGTAAGAGACAGACAGTAAATACTAGGAATAGATTGTCCACCATCTATGTGTTATCCAGACAGAACAGTATTCAGTTGGTAAGAGACAGACAGTAAATACTAGGAATAGATTGTCCACCATCTATGTGTTATCCGGACAGAACAGTATTCAGTTGGTAAGAGACAGACAGTAAATACTAGGAATAGATTGTCCACCATCTATGTGTTATCCAGACAGAACAGTATTCAGTTGGTAAGAGACAGACAGTAAATACTAGGAATAGATTGTCCACCATCTATGTGTTATCCAGACAGAACAGTATTCAGTTGGTAAGAGACAGACAGTAAATACTAGGAATAGATTGTCCACCATCTATGTGTTATCCAGACAGAACAGTATTCAGTTGGTAAGAGACAGACAGTAAATACTAGGAATAGATTGTCCACCATCTATGTGTTATCCAGACAGAACAGTATTCAGTTGGTAAGAGACAGACAGTAAATACTAGGAATAGATTGTCCACCATCTATGTGTTATCCAGACAGAACAGTATTCAGTTGGTAAGAGACAGACAGTAAATACTAGGAATAGATTGTCCACCATCTATGTGTTATCCAGACAGAACAGTATTCAGTTGGTAAGAGACAGACAGTAAATACTAGGAATAGATTGTCCACCATCTATGTGTTATCCAGACAGAACAGTATTCAGTTGGTAAGAGACAGACAGTAAATACTAGGAATAGATTGTCCACCATCTATGTGTTATCCAGACAGAACAGTATTCAGTTGGTAAGAGACAGACAGTAAATACTAGGAATAGATTGTCCACCATCTATGTGTTATCCAGACAGAACAGTATTCAGTTGGTAAGAGACAGACAGTAAATACTAGGAATAGATTGTCCACCATCTATGTGTTATCCAGACAGAACAGTATTCAGTTGGTAAGAGACAGACAGTAAATACTAGGAATAGATTGTCCACCATCTATGTGTTATCCAGACAGAACAGTATTCAGTTGGTAAGAGACAGACAGTAAATACTAGGAATAGATTGTCCACCATCTATGTGTTATCCAGACAGAACAGTATTCAGTTGGTAAGAGACAGACAGTAAATACTAGGAATAGATTGTCCACCATCTATGTGTTATCCAGACAGAACAGTATTCAGTTGGTAAGAGACAGACAGTAAATACTAGGAATAGATTGTCCACCATCTATGTGTTATCCAGACAGAACAGTATTCAGTTGGTAAGAGACAGACAGTAAATACTAGGAATAGATTGTCCACCATCTATGTGTTATCCAGACAGAACAGTATTCAGTTGGTAAGAGACAGACAGTAAATACTAGGAATAGATTGTCCACCATCTATGTGTTATCCAGACAGAACAGTATTCAGTTGGTAAGAGACAGACAGTAAATACTAGGAATAGATTGTCCACCATCTATGTGTTATCCAGACAGAACAGTATTCAGTTGGTAAGAGACAGACAGTAAATACTAGGAATAGATTGTCCACCATCTATGTGTTATCCAGACAGAACAGTATTCAGTTGGTAAGAGACAGACAGTAAATACTAGGAATAGATTGTCCACCATCTATGTGTTATCCAGACAGAACAGTATTCAGTTGGTAAGAGACAGACAGTAAATACTAGGAATAGATTGTCCACCATCTATGTGTTATCCAGACAGAACAGTATTCAGTTGGTAAGAGACAGACAGTAAATACTAGGAATAGATTGTCCACCATCTATGTGTTATCCAGACAGAACAGTATTCAGTTGGTAAGAGACAGACAGTAAATACTAGGAATAGATTGTCCACCATCTATGTGTTATCCGGACAGAACAGTATTCAGTTGGTAAGAGACAGACAGTAAATACTAGGAATAGATTGTCCACCATCTATGTGTTATCCAGACAGAACAGTATTCAGTTGGTAAGAGACAGACAGTAAATACTAGGAATAGATTGTCCACCATCTATGTGTTATCCGGACAGAACAGTATTCAGTTGGTAAGAGACAGACAGTAAATACTAGGAATAGATTGTCCACCATCTATGTGTTATCCAGACAGAACAGTATTCAGTTGGTAAGAGACAGACAGTAAATACTAGGAATAGATTGTCCACCATCTATGTGTTATCCAGACAGAACAGTATTCAGTTGGTAAGAGACAGACAGTAAATACTAGGAATAGATTGTCCACCATCTATGTGTTATCCAGACAGAACAGTATTCCGTTGGTAAGAGACAGACAGTAAATACTAGGAATAGATTGTCCACCATCTATGTGTTATCCGGACAGAACAGTATTCAGTTGGTAAGAGACAGACAGTAAATACTAGGAATAGATTGTCCACCATCTATGTGTTATCCGGACAGAACAGTATTCAGTTGGTAAGAGACAGACAGTAAATACTAGGAATAGATTGTCCACCATCTATGTGTTATCCAGACAGAACAGTATTCAGTTGGTAAGAGACAGACAGTAAATACTAGGAATAGATTGTCCACCATCTATGTGTTATCCAGACAGAACAGTATTCAGTTGGTAAGAGACAGACAGTAAATACTAGGAATAGATTGTCCACCATCTATGTGTTATCCAGACAGAACAGTATTCAGTTGGTAAGAGACAGACAGTAAATACTAGGAATAGATTGTCCACCATCTATGTGTTATCCAGACAGAACAGTATTCAGTTGGTAAGAGACAGACAGTAAATACTAGGAATAGATTGTCCACCATCTATGTGTTATCCAGACAGAACAGTATTCAGTTGGTAAGAGACAGACAGTAAATACTAGGAATAGATTGTCCACCATCTATGTGTTATCCAGACAGAACAGTATTCAGTTGGTAAGAGACAGACAGTAAATACTAGGAATAGATTGTCCACCATCTATGTGTTATCCAGACAGAACAGTATTCAGTTGGTAAGAGACAGACAGTAAATAATAGGAATAGATTGTCCACCATCTATGTGTTATCCAGACAGAACAGTATTCAGTTGGTAAGAGACAGACAGTAAATACTAGGAATAGATTGTCCACCATCTATGTGTTATCCAGACAGAACAGTATTCAGTTGGTAAGAGACAGACAGTAAATACTAGGAATAGATTGTCCACCATCTATGTGTTATCCAGACAGAACAGTATTCAGTTGGTAAGAGACAGACAGTAAATACTAGGAATAGATTGTCCACCATCTATGTGTTATCCAGACAGAACAGTATTCAGTTGGTAAGAGACAGACAGTAAATACTAGGAATAGATTGTCCACCATCTATGTGTTATCCAGACAGAACAGTATTCAGTTGGTAAGAGACAGACAGTAAATACTAGGAATAGATTGTCCACCATCTATGTGTTATCCAGACAGAACAGTATTCAGTTGGTAAGAGACAGACAGTAAATACTAGGAATAGATTGTCCACCATCTATGTGTTATCCAGACAGAACAGTATTCAGTTGGTAAGAGACAGACAGTAAATACTAGGAATAGATTGTCCACCATCTATGTGTTATCCGGACAGAACAGTATTCAGTTGGTAAGAGACAGACAGTAAATACTAGGAATAGATTGTCCACCATCTATGTGTTATCCAGACAGAACAGTATTCAGTTGGTAAGAGACAGACAGTAAATACTAGGAATAGATTGTCCACCATCTATGTGTTATCCGGACAGAACAGTATTCAGTTGGTAAGAGACAGACAGTAAATACTAGGAATAGATTGTCCACCATCTATGTGTTATCCGGACAGAACAGTATTCAGTTGGTAAGAGACAGACAGTAAATACTAGGAATAGATTGTCCACCATCTATGTGTTATCCAGACAGAACAGTATTCAGTTGGTAAGAGACAGACAGTAAATACTAGGAATAGATTGTCCACCATCTATGTGTTATCCAGACAGAACAGTATTCAGTTGGTAAGAGACAGACAGTAAATACTAGGAATAGATTGTCCACCATCTATGTGTTATCCAGACAGAACAGTATTCAGTTGGTAAGAGACAGACAGTAAATACTAGGAATAGATTGTCCACCATCTATGTGTTATCCAGACAGAACAGTATTCAGTTGGTAAGAGACAGACAGTAAATACTAGGAATAGATTGTCCACCATCTATGTGGTATCCAGACAGAAAAGACAAACAGGCTAAATAACATTTTATTTAGTACAATAAAGAAATTGAAAACTTTATCTGTGCAAACCAGAAGCCTTCCATATATAAAATCTAGTAATACTTTAGAACCATTTAAATAGAATAATCTGGAAGGTTGTGCAGGACTATGGTCGTCTTTTTAGACTGTTCGAGTATTTATCTGGTCAATATGTCAGTGTATTGTTTCTGTTTGTAACAGTGTGTTATACTGTATGTGAAAATGTGATCCTATTATCATTATAATTATGTAATTTTTTTTACATTTAAGGACTCTTAGATTAGTCCTAATGAGCACTAAAAGATATCCTAATGAAATCAAATAAAACTCCTGACCTTCCACCTTTGACCTCTACACACCCCTAACCCCCTGTCTCCTACCCTACAGAGTGATTATATACAGTAAGAATCTTATCTGTTATCTGCTACTGGTTTTTGGAGCCCTTTAGTTGAACTCTCAGTGAGCCAGGGGCGAGGGGGGGGGTTAAGGCAGGATGAGGGGTAGGAAGTGGAGGGTTAGTGTGTGTCAGTGTGTGTGTGTGCACACGTTTGAATTTCATCATTCTGTTAAAGTACCGTTTCGTTGGGGGAGTTTAAACACTTGATCGATGTATATATCATAGAAGAGTGTAATTGTCTTTGGGACAGCTGTTTTTAGTCAAGACTTGTTGTTGTACTGTATGTGTTTATAGCTGTGTTTAATGTTGTGTTAGTGTATGTAAGTTGTTTTGTCTGAAACGTTGTTCCCTCTGCTGCTATTGGACCAAGTCTCTCTTGGAAAAGAGATGTTTTCTCAATGAGGAAAAACCTGTATGAATAAAGGTTTAAAAAAATGAATGAAAAGGTGCCATCTAATCAAGGAGAGGATTTGGACCTCTGAGGCCCAACACAGGAGCTCTTCTGTGGGCTAGAACCCAGGAGACCTCCCCTTAGTCTGGTCCTCTGCTGCATGGTTTATATCATCTCCCCAAGGTTGTAGGATGCATTTACAGTGTCTTCTGCATGGTTTATATCATCTCCCCAAGGTTGTAGGATGCATTTACAGTGTCTTCTGCATGGTTTATATCATCTCCCCAAGGTTGTAGGATGCATTTACAGTGTCTTCTGCATGGTTTATATCATCTCCCCAAGGTTGTAGGATGCATTTACAGTGTCTTCTGCATGGTTTATATCATCTCCCCAAGGTTGTAGGATGCATTTACAGTGTCTTCTGCATGGTTTATATCATCTCCCCAAGGTTGTAGGATGCATTTACAGTGTCTTCTGCATGGTTTATATCATCTCCCCAAGGTTGTAGGATGCATTTACAGTGTCTTCTGCATGGTTTATATCATCTCCCCAAGGTTGTAGGATGCATTTACAGTGTCTGCTGCATCCCAAATGAGAAATGGCATCCTATTCTCTATATAGGGCACTACTTTGACCAGACTCCTATTTGGCCTGGTCATAAGTAGTGCACTATATAGTGAATAGTGGCCTGGTCCAAGGTAGTGCACTATATAGTGAATAGTGGCCTGGTCCAAGGTAGTGCACTATATAGTGAATAGTGGCCTGGTCCAAGGTAGTGCACTATATAGTGAATAGTGTGCCATTTAGGAAGCAGCCCCCTAAAGGAGATGTCATTAAGTGGCGACGTCAGAGAGAGTGTGAGGTCAAAGGTCATGGTTCTCACTGTAACACTGTTGTTGTTCCTTCTTTCCAGAGATCTGAGTAACAATCAGATATCAGAGATCGCTCCCGATGTTTTCCAAGGCCTGAGAGCCCTCAACTCACTGTGAGTCTGTTTTCATCAGTGTGTGTCTGTGTGTAACCATCAGTGTTTGTGTCTGTGTGTCGCCATCAGTGTGTGTGTCGCCATCAGTGTGTGTGTCGCCATCAGTGTGTGTGTCTGTGTGTCGCCATCAGTGTGTGTGTCGCCATCAGTGTGTGTGTCTGTGTGTCGCCATCAGTGTGTGTGTCGCCATCAGTGTGTGTGTAGCCATTAGTGTTTGTGTGTCGCCATCAGTGTGTGTGTGTGTGTGTCGCCATCAGTGTGTGTCTGTGTGTCGCCATCAGTGTGTGTGTAGCCATTAGTGTCTGTGTGTCGCCATCTGTGTGTGTGTGTGTGTGTCGCCATCAGTGTGTGTGTGTGTGTGTCGCCATCAGTGTGTGTGTGTGTGTGTCGCCATCAGTGTGTGTGTCTGTGTGTGTGTGTCGCCATCAGTGTGTGTGTCGCCATCAGTGTGTGTGTCGCCATCAGTCTGTGTGTCGCCATCAGTGTTTGTGTAGCCATTAGTGTTTGTGTGTCGCCATCAGTGTGTGTGTCGCCATCAGTGTGTGTGTCGCCATCAGTGTGTGTGTCTGTGTGTCGCCATCAGTGTGTGTGTCGCCATCAGTGTGTGTGTCTGTGTGTCGCCATCAGTGTGTGTGTCGCCATCAGTGTGTGTGTGTGTGTCGCCATCAGTGTGTGTCTGTGTGTCGCCATCAGTGTGTGTGTAGCCATTAGTGTCTGTGTGTCGCCATCTGTGTGTGTGTGTGTGTGTGTCGCCATCAGTGTGTGTGTGTGTGTGTCGCCATCAGTGTGTGTGTGTGTGTGTCGCCATCAGTGTGTGTGTGTGTGTGTCGCCATCAGTGTGTGTGTCTGTGTGTGTGTGTCGCCATCAGTGTGTGTGTCGCCATCAGTGTGTGTGTCGCCATCAGTGTGTGTGTCGCCATCAGTGTGTGTGTAGCCATTAGTGTTTGTGTGTCGCCATCAGTGTGTGTGTGTGTGTCGCCATCAGTGTGTGTCTGTGTGTCGCCATCAGTGTGTGTGTAGCCATTAGTGTCTGTGTGTCGCCATCTGTGTGTGTGTGTGTGTCGCCATCAGTGTGTGTGTGGGTGTGTGTCGCCATCAGTGTGTGTGTGTGTGTGTCGCCATCAGTGTGTGTGTGTGTCGCCATCAGTGTGTGTGTCGCCATCAGTGTGTGTGTCGCCATCAGTGTGTGTGTCGCCATCAGTGTGTGTGTGTGTGTCGCCATCAGTGTGTGTGTCTGTGTGTGTGTGTCGCCATCAGTGTGTGTGTCGCCATCAGTGTGTGTGTCGCCATCAGTGTGTGTGTCGCCATCAGTGTGTGTGTCTGTCTTTCTCTCTTTATGTCTGTGTATCTGTCAGTCTGTGTGTACTAACGTATGTGTTGACATGTCTCTGTCTCTACTGCATATACATGATCATGAGGGAGTGTGTGTGTACATATCATTGTGAATAATGTATAGTGTTTATATAGAGTTAAACAGACAGTCCTTATTTTATGTGTCCTACTGAATCAGCCTCAATGGGAGGTCTGGGAGACTGTGTGTGTGTTTGTTTTCTGTGGGGGTCCAGGGGAGGAGGGGGGGCTGGTAGTTGGTAAGTGTCCCCTTAGGGGATAGCCCTGTCTGGGATGAATGGGACTGTGCTGTGCCTTTTAGTCTGGGTGTGTTCCAGTTCCCTCTTCTGAGTGATATGAGCCAGATGGGGCAAGATAGCCAGATAGTGTTACTGCTATAGTACTGAGTCTTATTCTATATGGTCTCTACAGGGTTCTGTATGGTAATATTGTCACGGTGTTACTGCTATAGTACTGAGTCTTATTCTATATGGTCTCTACAGGGTTCTGTATGGTAATATTGTCATAGTGTTACTGCTATAGTACTCAGTCTTATTCTGTATGGTCTCTACAGGGTTCTGTATGGTAATATTGTCATAGTGTTACTGCTATAGTACTCAGTCTTATTCTATATGGTCTCTACAGGGTTCTGTATGGTAATATTGCCATGGTATTACTGGTATAGTACTGAGTCTTATTCTATATGGTCTCTACAGGGTTCTGTATGGTAGTATTGTCATAGTGTTACTGCTATAGTACTCAGTCTTATTCTGTATGGTCTCTACAGGGTTCTGTATGGTAATATTGTCATAGTGTTACTGCTATAGTACTCAGTCTTATTCTATAAGGTCTCTACAGGGTTCTGTATGGTAATATTGTCATAGTGTTACTGGTATAGTACTCAGTCTTATTCTATATGGTCTCTACAGGGTTCTGTATGGTAATATTGTCATAGTGTTACTGGTATAGTACTGAGTCTTATTCTATATGGTCTCTACAGGGTTCTATATGGTAATAAGATCACAGATCTCCCCAGAGGACTGTTTGAGGGTCTCGGCTCTCTAGAACTGCTGTAAGTACAATTCTGTCTACTTCCTAGATCACACCCTATTCCCTATGTAGTCCACTGTACTGTCTACTTCCTAGATCATACCCTATGTAGTGCACTATACTGTCTACTTCCTAAATCATACCCCATTCACTATGTAGTGCACTATACTGTCTACTTCCTAAATCATACCCCATTCCCTATGTAGTGCACTATACTGTCTACTTCCTATATCATACCCTATGTAGTGCACTATACTGTCTACTTCCTATATCATACCCTATGTAGTGCACTGTACTGTCTACTTCCTATATCATACCCTATGTAGTGCACTGTACTGTCTACTTCCTATATCATACCCTATCCCCTATGTAGTACACTATACTGTCTACTTCCTAGATCATACCCTATCCCCTATGTAGTACACTATACTGTCTACTTCCTAGATCATACCCTATTCCCTATGTAGTGCACTGTACTGTCTACATCCTAGATTATACCCTATTCCCTGTGTAGTGCACTGTACTGTCTACTTCCTAGATCATACCCTATTTCCTATGTAGTACACTATACTGTCTACTTCCTAGATCATAACCTATTCCCTATGTAGTGCACTATACTGTCTACTTCCTAAATCATTCCCCATTCCCTATGTAGTGCACTATACTGTGTACTTCCTAAATCATTCCCTATGTAGTGCACTAATTTTGACCAGAGCCTGATATACAGTATGTGCTTTTAGTTTAGGAACAGAACTGCCCTCCCTCCCTCCCTCCCTCCCTCCCTCCCTCCCTCCCTCCCTCCCTCCCTCCCTCCCTCCCTCCCTCCCTCCCTCCCTCCCTCCCTCCCTCCCTCCCTCCCTCCCTCCATCCCTCCCTCCCTCCCTCTCTATCTCCCTCCCTCCATCCCCCTATCTCTCCTTCTCTATCGCTCTCCCTCTCTCTCTCCCTCCCTCTCTCCCTATCTCTCTCTCTCTCTCCCTCTCTTTCTCCATCCTCACTCTCTCCCCCCTCTGTCTCTGTCTCTCTCCCAGTCTCCTGAATGCCAATAAGATCCACTGTATTCGAGCCACAGCCTTCCAGGACCTAGAGAATCTAGCTCTGCTGTCTCTCTACGACAACAAGATCCAGACCCTGGCTAAAGGAACCTTCTCACCCCTTCACAGTATACAGACACTGTGAGTCTCTCACACACACACACACACACACACACACACACACACACACACACACACACACACACACACACACACACACACACACACACACACACACACACACACACACACACACACACCTTCACACCCCCACACAGTATACAGACACTGTGAGTCTCACACACACGCACACACACACACACACACCTTCACACAGTATACAGACACTGTGAGTCTCACACACACACACGCACACACACCTTCACACCCCCACACAGTATACAGACACTGTGAGTCTCTCTCACACACACACACACACACACACACACACACACACACACACACACACACACACACACACACACACACACGCACACATGCACACACACTTTCACACCCCCACACAGTATACAGACACTGTGAGTCACACACACACACACGCATGGATGCACACACACCTTCACACAGTATACAGACACTGTGGTATGCATAGGTGTACTGTCAAATACAATACCCAAACAGGCATACATACATGTTCAATCCTACATACTGATGCAGACAGATGAAGTCTCCACATCCATATAGTATTAGAGCAGGTCTGTTCTATGACGGTTCTGGAGGGCCCAAACACTTCTGCTTTTATCCTCTCCTTGTAATAAAGGACTAATTCAGACCTGGGACACCGGGGGAGTGCAATTAACTACCACGTAGAAACAAAACCAGAAGTGGTTGGGGAGACCAGGACCTGGAATCAATTAACTACCAGGTAGAAACAAAACCAGAAGTGGTTGGGGAGACCAGGACCTGGAATCAATTAACTACCAGGTAGAAACAAAACCAGAAGTGGTTGGGCCCTCCATATTCTTTTAAAACCTGACCTCTGACCCCTCTCTCCCCCTAGTCACCTGGCCCAGAACCCGTTTGTGTGTGACTGTAACCTGAAATGGCTGGCAGACTACCTGAGGTCCAACCCCATAGAGACCAGCGGTGCCCGCTGTGCCAGCCCACGCAGACTGGCCAACAAACGCATCGGGCAGATCAAGAGCAAGAAGTTCCGCTGCTCTGGTGTGTGTCTGTCTGTCTGTGGTCATCTGACGTGTGTGTGTGTCTGTCTGTCTGTGGTCATCTGACGTGTGTGTGTGTGTCTGTCTGTGGTCATCTGACGTCTGTGTGTGTGTGTCTGTCTGGTCATCTGACGTGTGTGTGTGTGTGTGTGTCTGTCTGTGGTCATCTGACGTCTGTGTGTGTGTGTCTGTCTGTCTGTGGTCATCTGACGTGTGTGTGTGTGTCTGTCTGTCTGTCTGTGGTCATCTGACGTGTGTGTGTGTGTCTGTCTGTCTGTCTGTGGTCATCTGACGTGTGTGTGTGTGTCTGTCTGTGGTCATCTGACGTCTGTGTGTGTGTGTCTGTCTGGTCATCTGACGTGTGTGTGTGTGTGTCTGTCTGTGGTCATCTGACGTCTGTGTGTGTGTGTCTGTCTGTCTGTGGTCATCTGACGTGTGTGTGTGTGTGTGTCTGTCTGTCTGTCTGTGGTCATCTGACGTGTGTGTGTGTGTGTGTCTGTCTGTCTGTCTGTGGTCATCTGACGTGTGTGTGTGTCTGTCTGTCTGTCTGTGGTCATCTGACGTGTGTGTGTGTATGTGTCTGTCTGTGGTCATCTGACGTGTGTGTGTGTCTGTCTGTCTGTCTGTGGTCATCTGACGTGTGTGTGTGTCTGTCTGTGGTCATCTGACGTGTGTGTGTGTTTGTCTGTCTGTCTGTCTGTGCCCATCTGACGTGTGTGTGTGTGTGTGTCTGTCTGTCTGTCTGTGGTCATCTGACGTGTGTGTGTGTGTCTGTCTGTCTGTGGTCATCTGACGTGTGTCTGCAGTGTGTGTGTGTCTAGCTACATCACCTTGTTCCAACTTATGCCAGGCTCCGTCCCAGCACACACACGGCACTCTTTCCCTTCATCTGCCAGCGTTATAGGCCAGCATTATCTGCCAGGGTTATAGGCCAGCATTATCTGCCAGTGTTATAGGCCAGCATGATCTGCCAGCGTTATAGTCCAGCATTATCTGCCAGTGTTATAGTCCAGCATTATCTGCCAGCATTATCTACCAGCATTCTAGGGCGGCATTATCTGCCAGTGTTATAGGCCAGCATGATCTGCCAGCGTTATAGTCCAGCATTATCTGCCAGTGTTATAGTCCAGCATTATCTGCCAGCGTTATAGTCCGGCATTATCTACCAGCATTCTAGGACGGCATTATCTGCCAGCGTTATAGGCCAGCATTATCTGCCGGCGTTATAGGCCAACATTATCTGCCAGCGTTGTAGGCCAGCATTATCTGCCAGGGTTATAGGCCAGCATTATCTGCCAGTGTTATAGGCCAGCATGATCTGCCAGCGTTATAGGCCAGCATGATCTGCCAGCGTTATAGTCCAGCATTATCTGCCAGCGTTATAGACCAGCATTATCTGCCGGCATTATCTGCCATTGTTATAGGCCAGCGTTATCTGCCCGCGCTATAGGCCCGCATTATCTGCCGGCATTATCTGCCGGCGTTATAGGCCAGCATTATCTGCCAGCATTATCTGCCAACCCAGCTCCAGTGAAACCAGTAACGGCTCCTTGATCTGTGTGCTTTAGAGCTGGTACAGGTTATGACAGGTTATAAGGCATTACGTAGAGTTATGTTAAACCATGATACCATGGAGATGACGTGGTGTTTTCTGTTTCATATATAACCGCGTTACAGGGCCAGGAGATGCTGCTTTCTTATTCATCAGAGATATATCTATCTTAGAGTAGGAAAACAAACATTTGACAAATCACAAAGCTACTGCATTCTACAGTATATATGAATATTCTATATCCTGATGCCATCCTCCTTAAACTGTCAGTAAACTTAATTTGTTTTTCTGTTTCCATGGTAGCTAAGGAGCAGTACCACATCCCAGGTACGTGTGTGTTAGTTCTACATATCCGTATATGTACTTCTGTATATACATACTGTAGTATATTATACTGTATATCTGTACTTCTGTATATACATACTGTAGTATATTATACTGTATATCTGTACATCTGTATATACATACTGTAGTATATTATACTGTATATATGTATCTGTACTTCTGTATATACATACTGTAGTATATTATACTGTATATCTGTACTTCTGTATATACATACTGTAGTATATTATACTGTATATCTGTATCTGTACTTCTGTATATGCATACTGTAGTATATTATACTGTATATCTGTATCTGTACTTCTGTATATACATACTGTAGTATATTATACTGTATATCTGTACTTCTGTATATACATACTGTAGTATATTATACTGTATATCTGTATCTGTACTTCTGTATATACATACTGTAGTATATTATACTGTATATCTGTACTTCTGTATATACATACTGTAGTATATTATACTGTATATCATTATCTGTACTTCTGTATATACATACTGTAGTATATTATACTGTATATCTGATTCTGTACTTCTGTATATACATACTGTAGTATATTATACTGTATATCTGTTTCTGTACTTCTGTATATACATACTGTAGTATATTATACTGTATATCTGTATCTGTCCTGCACATTGGACCTGCTCATGTGTGACGTATACAACATGTCAAATGAACTGTGACTTCTGTGTTGTGTCCAGGCATGTTGGACGCTAAACAGTAACTGGGTATGAAAATACTACACTGTTCTATGTAGGGTTGCAAAGATCTGGGAACTTTCCCAAAATTCCCAGGTTTCCTGCTTATTCCCTCCTGATTCCAGGAACATTTCACTTGGGTTTCTGGAAAACTTGGGACATTTGTGAAAGTTGCCGGACATTTGCAACCCTAATTCTATGAGTGTTGTACAGTATATCTAAATACAGTATGTTATATTTGATAATACAGTGTGTTCTATGTGATCAAATCAAATTTTAGTAGTCACATGCGCCGAATACAGCAGGTGTAGGTAGACCTTACAGTGAAATGCTTACTTACGAGCCCCTAACCAACAAGGCAGTTGAAAAAAATACGGATAGGAAATAAAAGTAACAAGAAATTAAAGAGCAGCAGTAAAATAACAATAGTGAGACTATATATGGAGGGGGTACCGGTACAGAGTCAATGTGCGGGGGCACCGGTTAGTTGAGGTAATATGTACATGTAGGTAGAGTTATTATAGTGACTATGCATAGATGATAACAGAGAGTAGCAGCGGTGTAAAAGAGGGGGAGAGGGGGTGGGGGAGGGGGGCAATGCAAATAGTCTGGGTAGCCATTTGATTAGATGTTCAGGAGTCTTATGGCTTGGGGGTAGAAGCTGTTTAGAAGCTCCTTGGACCTAGATTTGGTGCTCTGGTAGCGCTTGCTGTGCGGTAGCAAAGAGAACAGTCTTATGACTAGGGTGGCTGGAGTCTTTGACAATTTTTAGGGCCTTCCTCTGACACCACCTGGTATAGAGATCCTGGATGGCAGGAAACTTGGCTCCAGTGATGTACTGGGCCGTTTGCACTATCCTCTGTAGTGCCTTGCGGTTGGAGGCTGAGCAGTTGCCGTACCCAGCCAGTGATGCAACCAATGCTTTCGGTCCTCTTTTTCCTGTAGTCCACAATCATCTCCTTTGTCTTGATCATGTTGCGGGAGAGGTTGTTGTCCTGGCACCACACGGCCAGGTCTCTGACCTCCTCCCTATAGGCGGTCTCGTCGTTGTCAGTGATCAGTCCTACCACTGTTGTGTCATCGGCAAACTTAATGATGGTGTTGGAGCTGTGCCTGGCAGTGTAGTCATGAGTGAACAGGGAGTACAGGAGGGGACTGAGCACACACTCCTGAGGGGTCCCTGTGTTGAGGATCAGCGTGGTGGATGTGTTGTTACCCACCCTTACCACCTTGTGGGCGGCCCGTCAGGAAGTCCAGGATCCAGTTGCAGAGGGAGGTGTTTAGTCCCAGGGTCCTTAGCTTATGGATGAGCTTTGAGGGCACTATGGAGTTGAACGTTGAGCTGTAGTCAATGAATAGCATTCTCACATAGGTGTTCCTTTTGTCCAGGTGGGAAAGGGCAGTATGGAGTGCAATAGAAAAGGCATAATCTGTGGATCTGTTGGTGCGGTATGCAAATTGTAATGGGTCTAGAGTTTCTGGGATAATGGTGTTGATGTGAGCCATGACCAGCCTTTCAAAGCACTTCATGGCTATAGACGTCAGTGCTACAGGTTGGTAGTCATTTAGGCAGGTTACCTTAGTGTTCTTGGGCACAGGCACTATGGTGGTCTGCTTGAAACATGTTGGTATTACAGACTCAGACAGGGAGAGGTTGAACATGTCAATGAAGACACGTGCCAGTTGGTCAGCGCATGCTCGCAGTACACGTCCTGGTAATCCGTCTGGCGCTGCAGTCTTGTGAATGTTGACCTGTTTAAAGGTCTTACTCACATCGGCTGTGGAGAGAGTGATCACACAGTCTTCTGGAACAGCTGGTGCTGTCATGCATGTTTCAGTGTTATTTGCCTTGAAGCAAGTATAGAAGTAGTTTTGCTCGTCTGGTAGGCTTGTGTGACTGAGCAGCTCTCGACTGTGCTTCCCTTTGCAGTCTGTAATGGTTTGCAAGCCCTGCCACATCCGACGAGCTTCAGAGCCAGTGTAGTACGATTCGATCTTAGTCCTGTATTGATGCTTTACCTGTTTGATGGTTCGATGGAGGGCATAGCGGGATTTCTTATAAGCTTCCGGGTTAGAGTCCTGCTCTTTGATAGTGGCAGCTCTAGCCTTTAGCTCAGTGCAGATGTTGCCTGTAATCCATGGCTTCTGGTTGGGGTATGTACGTACGGTCACTGTGGGGATGACATCATCGATGCACTTATTGATGAAGCCAATTACTGGTGTGGTGTACTCCTCAATGCCATCTGAGGAATCCCGGAATATGTTCCAGTCTGTGCTAGTAAAACAGTCCTGTAGTTTAGCATCTGCTTCATCTGATCACTTTTTTATAGACTGAGTCACTGGTGCTTCCTGCTTTAATTTTTGCTTGTAAGCCGGAATCAGGAGGATAGAATTATGGTCAGATTTGCCAAATGGAGGGCGAGGGAGAGCTTTGTAGGCGTCTTTGTGTGTGGAGTAAAGGTGGTCCAGAGTTTTTTAACCCTCTGGTTGCACATTTAACATGCTGATAGAAATTTGGTAAAACGGATTTAAGTTTCCCTGCATTTAAGTCCCCGGCCACTAGGAGCACCGCCTCTGGGTGAGCGTTTTCTTGTTTGCTTATGGCGGAATACAGCTCATTCAATGCTGTCTTAGTGCCAACCTCAGTCTGTGGTGGTACAGTGGGGCAAACAAGTATTTAAATACTTATTTTCCACCATAATTTGCAAATAAATTCATTAAAAATCCTACAATGTGATTTTCTGGATTTTTTTTCTCATTTTGTCTGTCATAGTTGAAGTGTACCTATGATGAAAATTACAGGCCTCTCTCATCTTTTTAAGTGGGAGAACTTGCACAATTGGTGGCTGACTAAATACTTTTTTGCTCCACTGTATGTAAACAATGTATTCTGTGTGATAATGTATGTTCTATGTGATAATACGGTATTATATGTGATAATACGGTGAGTTCTATGTGATTTACGGTATGTTCTATGTGATCATACAGTGTGTTCTATGTGATAATATAGTGTGTTCTATGTGATCATACAGTCTGTTCTATGTGATCATACAGTGTGTTCTATGTGATAATACAGTGTGTTCTATGTGATAATACAGTATGTTCTATGTGATAATACAGTGTGTTCTGTGTGATAATACAGTGTGTTCTATGCGATAATACAGTGTGTTCTATGTGATAATACAGTGTGTTCTATGTGATAATACAGTGTGTTCTATGTGATAATACAGTGTGTTCTATGTGATAATACAGTGTGTTGTGTGTGTGTTGTATGTGATAATACAGTGTGTTGTGTGTGATAATACAGTGTGTTCTGTGTGTGGTGAATGTGTCCAGGTACAGAAGACACCCGTCTGAATAATGAGTGTAACAGTAAGCCAGTGTGTCCTGCTAAGTGTCGCTGTGAAGCCAACGTAGTGGACTGCTCTAACCTCCGTCTCACCAAGTTCCCCCAACACCTACCTGCCTCTACCACCGAGCTGTAAGGACACACACACAGTATACTGTTATCTATTGCTGCTTTCTGTCTGTTCTCTGACAGTTTTCTCCTCCCGTCTCAGGCGTCTCAACAACAATGATATCTCAGTGCTGGAAGCCACCGGTGTCTTCAAGACCCTCTCTCAGCTCAAGAAAATGTACGCTCTCTCAATTTACTTCTGAAGTTTTAAGTTATCCACCATTGTTGATTTTTGGGGGGTATTAGTTCATCACATTTATTCATTAACATTTTAATAATAATAATAATATAAGTAATAAACATAGTGTAACTGCTGATGAGGTGTAACAAGGCATAATATTTCAGACCAATATCTAAAAGGAATTCATATCTGTTCATTAGTAACCATAAAAGTCCACGTGTCTTGTATGTTATTGGATAATTCAGTTGACCATTGGTTTGTTGTTTGTAACCAGCATAATCCGTGTTTTTCAGTAACCTTAGCAACAACAAGATCTCAGAGATCGAGGACGGAGTGTTTGAGGGGGCGGGGTCTGTCATGGAACTCCACCTGACAGCCAATCACCTGGACTCTGTCAGAGGGACCATGTTCAGGGGCATGGGCGGCGTCCGCATGCTGTGAGTTAGCACCTTCATCATTATCATCATCATTATTATCAGCTTCATGATCATTATTATCATCAATCAATCAAATGTATTTATAAAGCCCTTTTACATCAGCCGAAGTCACAAAGTGCTATACAGAAACCCAGCCTAAAACACCAAACAGCAAGCAATGCAGATGTAGAACAGTTGAAACATGATCAGCAACACAACCAGGTGGACTGGGTGACAGCAAGGAGTCATCAGGCCAGGTAATCCTGAGGCATGGTCCTAGGGCTCAGGTCCGAGAGAAGAGAAAGAGAGAGAGAATTAGAGAGAGCAGACTTACATTCACACAGGACACCAGATAAGACATGAGAAATACTCCAGATATAACAGACTGACCCTAGTCCCCCGACACATAAACTACTGCAGCATGTCATTGTAATTATCATCATTATCATTGTAATTATCATCATTATCATCGCAAGTATTATCATTACCATCCACACCATTATCATCATCATCATCATCATCATTATCGTTTTCATAGTCACCATTTTTATCTTAATCATAATTATTATCATCAATTATTTAAGTAATAAGGCCTGAGGAGGTGTGGTATATGGCCAAATATAGCACTACTAAGGGCTGTTCTTCTGCACGACGCACGAGCTATATTTGGCATAGTGCCTGGACACAATCCTTAGCTGGGGTATATTGGCCATATACCTCAAACCCCCGATGTGCCTTATTGCTATTTGTCGTGGAAATTCATACTGAGTGAGACTTTGTCATTTCTTCAAACAATCATCTTTATTTAATATCGATTTAATTATTGCAATAATGAAACTGGTCAACCCAAAAGACTTGAAGGATAATTGTCGTCATCAATATAAAATGCTGTCTTCACCAATGACTACAGTGTCTCTCTGTGTGTTGTAGGATGTTGAGGAACAACCGTATCAGCTGTATCCATAACGGCAGCTTCACTGGTCTGACCAACGTCCGCCTGTTGTCTCTCTATGACAACCAGCTCCACACCATAATGCCTGGGGCCTTCGACACACTGCCCAACCTCTCTACACTGTAAGACACACATACACACATTCACAAATCATCCTTGGAAAGTTTAAGAATGTTATTGACTGACCGCCTCTCTTTATCTCTCACACTCTCGCTCTCTTTCTCTCCCCCTATTTCCCCCCATCTCTCTCTCTTAACCACACCTCTCTCTCCCCCCACCTCTCTCTAACCTCCACCTCTCTCTCCCCCATCTCTCTCTAACCTCCCTCTCTCTCACTCCACCCACCTCTTTATTCCTCCCTCCCTCAGGAACCTGTTGGCCAACCCGTTTAACTGTGACTGTCGTCTGGCGTGGTTGGGGGCGTGGCTTCGTTCTAGACGAATCGTAACGGGGAACCCTCGCTGCCAGAGCCCCTCCTTCCTCAGAGAGATCCCACTACAGGACGTAGCAGCACCAGACTTCCGCTGTGACGACGGTACGACACACACACACACGCACGGACTCACGCAGAAACACACATCACACACAAGGACACATAGAGATTTTATAATTTCATTGATCGAAAGTGATAGAAGTATATTATATTTAAAGTAGTCTCCCTTCTCTCCCAGGTGCAGTATTGGAGGAGAGTAGCTGTGTAGCTCGTCCTCAGTGTCCCACTGAGTGTACCTGTACAGAGACGGTGGTCCGCTGTAGTAACAAACACCTCCAGGCCCTGCCCAAGGGGTTGCCCCGCAACGTCACTGAACTGTAAGTCACAGACTGGGGTTAGAGGTCAGGGGGCAGGAGACAAAGGGAAGGGTGCTTGGGGTTAGGGCTTAGAGATCTGCAATACACTTTTCTTACATGCTCAGTTCACCAGTTAGCACTTAGTTATATAATGTATTACCTGACTAATAGGTAGGTATAACCCTGTAGTCTGTTCTGGCTAGGACAAGGCTTACTGACTAATAGGTAGGTATAACCCTGTAGTCTGTTCTGGCTAGGACAAGGCTTACTGACTAATAGGTAGGTATAACCCTGTAGTCTGTTCTGGCTAGGACAAGGCTTACTGACTAATAGGTAGGTATAACCCTATAGTCTGTTCTGGCTAGGACAAGGCTTACTGACTAATAGGTAGGTATAACCCTATAGTCTGTTCTGGCTAGGACAAGGCTTACTGACTAATAGGTAGGTATAACCCTATAGTCTGTTCTGGCTAGGACAAGGCTTACTGACTAATAGGTAGGTATAACCCTATAGTCTGTTCTGACTAGGACAAGGCTTACTGACTAATAGGTAGGTATAACCCTATAGTCTGTTCTGGCTAGGACAAGGCTTACTGACTAATAGGTAGGTATAACCCTATAGTCTGTTCTGGCTAGGACAAGGCTTACTGACTAATAGGTAGGTATAACCCTATAGTCTGTTCTGGCTAGGACAAGGCTTACTGACTAATAGGTAGGTATAACCCTGTAGTCTGTTCTGGCTAGGACAAGGCTTACTGACTAATAGGTAGGTATAACCCTATAGTCTGTTCTGGCTAGGACAAGGCTTACTGACTAATAGGTAGGTATAACCCTATAGTCTGTTCTGGCTAGGACAAGGCTTACTGACTAATAGGTAGGTATAACCCTATAGTCTGTTCTGGCTAGGACAAGGCTTACTGACTAATAGGTAGGTATAACCCTATAGTCTGTTCTGGCTAGGACAAGGCTTACTGACTAATAGGTAGGTATAACCCTGTAGTCTGTTCTGGCTAGGACAAGGCTTACTGACTAATAGGTAGGTATAACCCTATAGTCTGTTCTGGCTAGGACAAGGCTTACTGACTAATAGGTAGGTATAACCCTGCAGTCTGTTCTGGCTAGGACAAGGCTTACTGACTAATAGGTAGGTATAACCCTATAGTCTGTTCTGGCTAGGACAAGGCTTACTGACTAATAGGTAGGTATAACCCTATAGTCTGTTCTGGCTAGGACAAGGCTTACTGACTAATAGGTAGGTATAACCCTATAGTCTGTTCTGGCTAGGACAAGGCTTACTGACTAATAGGTAGGTATAACCCTATAGTCTGTTCTGACTAGGACAAGGCTTACTGACTAATAGGTAGGTATAACCCTATAGTCTGTTCTGGCTAGGACAAGGCTTACTGACTAATAGGTAGGTATAACCCTATAGTCTGTTCTGGCTAGGACAAGGCTTACTGACTAATAGGTAGGTATAACCCTGTAGTCTGTTCTGGCTAGGACAAGGCTTACTGACTAATAGGTAGGTATAACCCTGTAGTCTGTTCTGGCTAGGACAAGGCTTACTGACTAATAGGTAGGTATAACCCTATAGTCTGTTCTGGCTAGGACAAGGCTTACTGACTAATAGGTAGGTATAACCCTGTAGTCTGTTCTGGCTAGGACAAGGCTTACTGACTAATAGGTAGGTATAACCCTATAGTCTGTTCTGGCTAGGACAAGGCTTACTGACTAATAGCTGGTATAACCCTGTAGTCTGTTCTGACTAGGACAAGGCTTACTGACTAATAGCTGGTATAACCCTGCAGTCTGTTCTGGCTAGGACAAGGCTTACTGACTAATAGGTAGGTATAACCCTATAGTCTGTTCTGGCTAGGACAAGGCTTACTGACTAATAGGTAGGTATAACCCTATAGTCTGTTCTGGCTAGGACAAGGCTTACTGACTAATAGGTAGGTATAACCCTGCAGTCTGTTCTGGCTAGGACAAGGCTTACTGACTAATAGGTAGGTATAACCCTGTAGTCTGTTCTGGCTAGGACAAGGCTTACTGACTAATAGGTAGGTATAACCCTGCAGTCTGTTCTGGCTAGGACAAGGCTTACTGACTAATAGGTAGGTATAACCCTATAGTCTGTTCTGGCTAGGACAAGGCTTACTGACTAATAGGTAGGTATAACCCTATAGTCTGTTCTGGCTAGGACAAGGCTTACTGACTAATAGGTAGGTATAACCCTATAGTCTGTTCTGGCTAGGACAAGGCTTACTGACTAATAGGTAGGTATAACCCTGTAGTCTGTTCTGGCTAGGACAAGGCTTACTGACTAATAGGTAGGTATAACCCTATAGTCTGTTCTGGCTAGGACAAGGCTTACTGACTAATAGGTAGGTATAACCCTATAGTCTGTTCTGGCTAGGACAAGGCTTACTGACTAATAGGTAGGTATAACCCTATAGTCTGTTCTGGCTAGGACAAGGCTTACTGACTAATAGGTAGGTATAACCCTGTAGTCTGTTCTGGCTAGGACAAGGCTTACTGACTAATAGGTAGGTATAACCCTATAGTCTGTTCTGGCTAGGACAAGGCTTACTGACTAATAGGTAGGTATAACCCTATAGTCTGTTCTGGCTAGGACAAGGCTTACTGACTAATAGGTAGGTATAACCCTATAGTCTGTTCTGACTAGGACAAGGCTTACTGACTAATAGGTAGGTATAACCCTATAGTCTGTTCTGGCTAGGACAAGGCTTACTGACTAATAGGTAGGTATAACCCTGTAGTCTGTTCTGGCTAGGACAAGGCTTACTGACTAATAGGTAGGTATAACCCTGTAGTCTGTTCTGGCTAGGACAAGGCTTACTGACTAATAGGTAGGTATAACCCTATAGTCTGTTCTGGCTAGGACAAGGCTTACTGACTAATAGGTAGGTATAACCCTATAGTCTGTTCTGGCTAGGACAAGGCTTACTGACTAATAGCTGGTATAACCCTATAGTCTGTTCTGGCTAGGACAAGGCTTACTGACTAATAGGTAGGTATAACCCTGTAGTCTGTTCTGGCTAGGACAAGGCTTACTGACTAATAGGTAGGTATAACCCTGTAGTCTGTTCTGGCTAGGACAAGGCTTACTGACTAATAGCTGGTATAACCCTATAGTCTGTTCTGGCTAGGACAAGGCTTACTGACTAATAGGTAGGTATAACCCTGTAGTCTGTTCTGGCTAGGACAAGGCTTACTGACTAATAGGTAGGTATAACCCTATAGTCTGTTCTGGCTAGGACAAGGCTTACTGACTAATAGGTAGGTATATCCCTATAGTCTGTTCTGGCTAGGACAAGGCTTACTGACTAATAGGTAGGTATAACCCTATAGTCTGTTCTGACTAGGACAAGGCTTACTGACTAATAGGTAGGTATAACCCTATAGTCTGTTCTGGCTAGGACAAGGCTTACTGACTAATAGGTAGGTATAACCCTATAGTCTGTTCTGGCTAGGACAAGGCTTACTGACTAATAGGTAGGTATAACCCTGTAGTCTGTTCTGGCTAGGACAAGGCTTACTGACTAATAGGTAGGTATAACCCTATAGTCTGTTCTGGCTAGGACAAGGCTTACTGACTAATAGGTAGGTATAACCCTATAGTCTGTTCTGGCTAGGACAAGGCTTACTGACTAATAGGTAGGTATAACCCTATAGTCTGTTCTGGCTAGGACAAGGCTTACTGACTAATAGGTAGGTATAACCCTATAGTCTGTTCTGGCTAGGACAAGGCTTACTGACTAATAGGTAGGTATAACCCTATAGTCTGTTCTGGCTAGGACAAGGCTTACTGACTAATAGGTAGGTATAACCCTATAGTCTGTTCTGGCTAGGACAAGGCTTACTGACTAATAGGTAGGTATAACCCTGTAGTCTGTTCTGGCTAGGACAAGGCTTACTGACTAATAGGTAGGTATAACCCTGTAGTCTGTTCTGGCTAGGACAAGGCTTACTGACTAATAGGTAGGTATAACCCTGTAGTCTGTTCTGGCTAGGACAAGGCTTACTGACTAATAGGTAGGTATAACCCCATAGTCTGTTCTGGCTAGGACAAGGCTTACTGACTAATAGGTAGGTATAACCCTATAGTCTGTTCTGGCTAGGACAAGGCTTACTGACTAATAGGTAGGTATAACCCTATAGTCTGTTCTGGCTAGGACAAGGCTTACTGACTAATAGGTAGGTATAACCCTATAGTCTGTTCTGGCTAGGACAAGGCTTACTGACTAATAGGTAGGTATAACCCTATAGTCTGTTCTGGCTAGGACAAGGCTTACTGACTAATAGGTAGGTATAACCCTATAGTCTGTTCTGGCTAGGACAAGGCTTACTGACTAATAGGTAGGTATAACCCTATAGTCTGTTCTGACTAGGACAAGGCTTACTGACTAATAGCTGGTATAACCCTGTAGTCTGTTCTGGCTAGGACAAGGCTTACTGACTAATAGGTAGGTATAACCCTATAGTCTGTTCTGGCTAGGACAAGGCTTACTGACTAATAGGTAGGTATAACCCTATAGTCTGTTCTGGCTAGGACAAGGCTTACTGACTAATAGGTAGGTATAACCTATAGTCTGTTCTGGCTAGGACAAGGCTTACTGACTAATAGGTAGGTATAACCCTATAGTCTGTTCTGGCTAGGACAAGGCTTACTGACTAATAGGTAGGTGTAACCCTATAGTCTGTTCTGGCTAGGACAAGGCTTACTGACTAATAGGTAGGTATAACCCCATAGTCTGTTCTGGCTAGGACAAGGCTTACTGACTAATAGCTGGTATAACCCTATAGTCTGTTCTGGCTAGGACAAGGCTTACTGACTAATAGGTAGGTATAACCCTCTAGTCTGTTCTGACTAGGACAAGGCTTACTGACTAATAGCTGGTATAACCCTATAGTCTGTTCTGGCTAGGACAAGGCTTACTGACTAATAGCTGGTATAACCCTGCAGTCTGTTCTGACTAGGACAAGGCTTACTGACTAATAGCTGGTATAACCCTATAGTCTGTTCTGGCTAGGACAAGGCTTACTGACTAATAGCTGGTATAACCCTATAGTCTGTTCTGGCTAGGACAAGGCTTACTGACTAATAGCTGGTATAACCCTATAGTCTGTTCTGACTAGGACAAGGCTTACTGACTAATAGCTGGTATAACCCTATAGTCTGTTCTGGCTAGGACAAGGCTTACTGACTAATAGCTGGTATAACCCTATAGTCTGTTCTGGCTAGGACAAGGCTTACTGACTAATAGCTGGTATAACCCTGCAGTCTGTTCTGACGAGGACAAGGCTTACTGACTAATAGCTGGTATAACCCTGTAGTCTGTTCTGACTAGGACAAGGCTTACTGACTAATAGCTGGTATAACCCTATAGTCTGTTCTGGCTAGGACAAGGCTTACTGACTAATAGGTAGGTATAACCCTACAGTCTGTTCTGGCTAGGACAAGGCTTACTGACTAATAGGTACAGTGCCTTGCGAAAGTATTCGGCCCCCTTGAACTTTGCGACCTTTTGCCACATTTCAGGCTTCAAACATAAAGATATAAAACTGTATTTTTTTGTGAAGAATCAACAACAAGTGGGACACAATCATGAAGTGGAACGACATTTATTGGATATTTCAAACTTTTTTAACAATTCAAAAACTGAAAAATTGGGCTTGCAAAATTATTCAGCCCCCTTAAGTTAATACTTTGTAGCGCCACCTTTTGCTGCGATTACAGCTGTAAGTCGCTTGGGGTATGTCTCTATCAGTTTTGCACATCGAGAGACTGAATTTTTTTCCCATTCCTCCTTGCAAAACAGCTCGAGCTCAGTGAGGTTGGATGGAGAGCATTTGTGAACAGCAGTTTTCAGTTCTTTCCACAGATTCTCGATTGGATTCAGGTCTGGACTTTGACTTGGCCATTCTAAGACCTGGATATGTTTATTTTTGAACCATTCCATTGTAGATTTTGCTTTATGTTTTGGATCATTGTCTTGTTGGAAGACAAATCTCCGTCCCAGTCTCAGGTCTTTTGCAGACTCCATCAGGTTTTCTTCCAGAATGGTCCTGTATTTGGCTCCATCCATCTTCCCATCAATTTTAACCATCTTCCCTGTCCCTGCTGAAGAAAAGTAGGCCCAAACCATGATGCTGCCACCACCATGTTTGACAGTGTGGATGGTGTGTTCAGGGTGATTTACGCCAAACATAACGTTTTGCATTGTTGCCAGAAAGTTCAATTTTGGTTTCATCTGACCAGAGCACCTTCTTCCACATGTTTGGTGTGTCTCCCAGGTGGCTTGTGGCAAACTTTAAACGACACTTTTTATGGATATCTTTAAGAAATGTCTTTCTTCTTGCCACTCTTCCATAAAGGCCAGATTTTGTGCAATATACGACTGATTGTTGTCCTATGGACAGAGTCTCCCACCTCAGCTGTAGATCTCTGCAGTTCATCCAGAGTGATCATGGGCCTCTTGGCTGCATCTCTGATCAGTCTTCTCCTTGTATGAGCTGAAAGTTTAGAGGGACGGCCAGGTCTTGGTAGATTTGCAGTGGTCTGATACTCCTTCCATTTCAATATTATCTCTTGCACAGTGCTCCTTGGGATGTTTAAAGCTTGGGAAATCTTTTTGTATCCAAATCAGGCTTTAAACTTCTTCACCTCAGTATCTCGGACCTGCCTGGTGTGTTCCTTGTTCTTCATGATGCTCTCTGCGCTTTTAACGGACCTCTGAGACTATCACAGTGCCGGTGCATTTATACGGAGACTTGATTACACACAGGTGGATTGTATTTATCATCATTAGTCATTTAGGTCAACATTGGATCATTCAGAGATCCTCACTGAACTTCTGGAGAGAGTTTGCTACACTGAAAGTAAAGGGGCTGAAGAATTTTGCACGCCCAATTTTTCAGTTTTTGTTTTTAAAAAAAGTTTGAAATATCCAATAAATGTCGTTCCACTTCATGATTGTGTCCCACTTGTTGTTGATTCTTCACAAAAAAATAAAATTTTATATCTTTATGTTTGAAGCCTGAAATGTGGCAAAAGGTCGCAAAGTTCAAGGGGGCCGAATACTTTCGCAAGGCACTGTAGGTATAACCCTATAGTCTGTTCTGACTAGGACAAGGCTTACTGACTAATAGCCGGTATAACTTAGTTACTTTGTTTAACCACAGTCTCCTCCTCCTCCTCTTCCTCTCAGGTATCTGGATGGGAACCAGTTCAGCATGGTGCCCAGGGAACTGTCCACCTTCAAACACCTGCAGCTGGTGTGAGTTAACCATTACTGTCTGTTAGTGTGTCTGTTGTGATTTAACCATTACTGTCTGTTAGTGTGTCTGTTGTGATTTAACCATTACTGTCTGTTAGTGTGTCTGTTGTGATTTAACCATTACTGTCTGTTAGTGTGTCTGTTGTGATTTAACCTTTACTGTCTGTTAGTGTGTCTGTTGTGATTTAACCATTACTGTCTGTTAGTGTGTCTGTTGTGATTTAACCATTACTGTCTGTTAGTGTGTCTGTTGTGATTTAACCATTACTGTCTGTTAGTGTGTCTGTTGTGATTTAACCATTAGTGTGTCTGTTGTGATTTAACCATTACTGTCTGTTAGTGTGTCTGTTGTGATTTAACCATTACTGTCTGTTAGTGTGTCTGTTGTGATTTAACCATTACTGTCTGTTAGTGTGTCTGCTAGTATGTCTGTTGTGATTTAACCATTACTGTCTGTTAGTGTGTCTGTTGTGATTTAACCATTACTGTCTGTTAGTGTGTCTGCTAGTGTGTCTGTTGTGAGCGTCTGGTGTGAGTTAACCATTACTGTCTGTTACTGTGTCTGTTACTGCATGGTCAGTGGTGTTCCTGGGCTTAGGTCCCCATGACTGTGTTACTGATCCTCTCACTGATACTGTACTGTACAACGGTGTACTGTGCCCTAGAGGTCACCAACCATGGTCCTGGTCCTGGTCCTGGTCCTGGTCCTAGTCCTGGTCCTAGTCCTGGTCCCTACAGAGTGTTGTATTCATTATATTACACCTTTATTTAACCAGGTAGCTAGTTGAGAACACCTTTATTTAACCAGGTAGACTAGTTGAGAACACCTTTATTTAACCAGGTAGCTAGTTGAGAACACCTTTATTTAACCAGGTAGGCTAGTTGAGAACACCTTTATTTAACCAGGTAGGCTAGTTGAGAACACCTTTATTTAACCAGGTAGGCTAGTTGAGAACACCTTTATTTAACCAGGTAGGCTAGTTGAGAACACCTTTATTTAACCAGGTAGACTAGTTGAGAACACCTTTATTTAACCAGGTAGCTAGTTGAGAACACGTTCTCATTTACAACTGTGACCTGGCCAAGATAAAGCAAAGCAGTGCGACACAAACAACAACACAGAGTTACACATGGAATAAACAAACATACTGGTAATAATACAGTAGAAAAAGTCTATATACAGTATGTGCAAATGAGGTAGGATAAGGGAGGTAAGGCAATAAATAGGCCAAGGTGGCAAAATAGTATCCATATAGCAATTAAACACTGGAGTGATAGATGTGCAGAGATGAATGTGCATGTAGAGATATTGAGGTGCAAAGGAGCAAGATGAATAAATAAATACAGTGTGGGGATGAGGTAGTTGGATGGGCTATTGGCCAGGTCACAGTGGGTTTGGCGACGAGTATGAAGCGAGGGCCAGCCAACGAGAACATACAGGTCGCAGTGCTGGGTAGTATATGGGGCTTTGGTGACAAAACGGATGGCACTGTGATAGACTGCATCCAGTTTGTTGAGTAGAGTGTTGGAGGCTATTTTGTAAATGACATCGTCAAAGTTGAGGATCGGTAGGATGGTCAGTTTTACGAGGATAAGTTTGGCAGCATGAGTGAAGGATGTTGCGAAATAGGAAGCCGATTCTAGATTTAATTTTGGATTGGAGATGCTTAATGTGAGTCTGGAAGGAGAGTTTACAGTCTAACCAGACACCCAGGTATTTGTAGTTGTCCAGGTTTACAGTCTAACCAGACACCCAGGTATTTGTAGTTTTCCAGGTTTACAGTCTAACCAGACACCCAGGTATTTGTAGTTTTCCAGGTTTACAGTCTAACCAGACACCCAGGTATTTGTAGTTGTCCCGGTTTACAGTCTAACCAGACACCCAGGTATTTGTAGTTGTCGAGGTTTACAGTCTAACCAGACACCCAGGTATTTGTAGTTTTCCAGGTTTACAGTCTAACCAGACACCCAGATATTTGTAGTTTTCCAGGTTTACATTCTAACCAGACACCCAGGTATTTGTAGTTGTCCAGGTTTACAGTCTAACCAGACACCCAGGTATTTGTAGTTTTCCAGGTTTACATTCTAACCAGACACCCAGGTATTTGTAGTTGTCCAGGTTTACATTCTAACCAGACACCCAGGTATTTGTAGTTGTCCAGGTTTACAGTCTAACCAGACACCCAGATATTTGTAGTTGTCCAGGTTTACAGTCTAACCAGACACCCAGGTATTTGTAGTTGTCCAGGTTTACAGGTTTCTGTTACAACCCAGCACAACAGACCTTCATTAGCTTAATCGGTTGTTTTAGAGCTGTGCTGGAACAAAAACATGTGCACAATGTAGTTCTCTAGGACCAGAACAGTTCTAGTGGTTTCTCTACAGTCCAATGTGTAACCATGACCACCAGGTGGCGATATGGAGCCTGCTCTGCACTTGACTCCACTCCAGTCAACAACAGCATTATCCAACCCACAATCCACCAGCTCATAGCTACCTCTGATAGACTAGAGCGGGTTAATGGTTATTCACTTAACACCTCCATTTGGCACAAAAAGCCTTTATTCTGTTGAGATGGGATATGAAGTGTATCGGAGGAGGGTTGCTGCTGAGTGTCTGATGATGGGTAATAAACTGCATTAACAGGATGGATACGTCTCAGATGGCACCCCATTCCCTATGTAGTGCACTACTTTTGACAATTGCCCAGGCTCTGGTCAAAAGTAGTGCCCTATAAAGGGAATAGGGTGCCATTTAATTGGGACACAGACTATAGTGCATTCGGACCCCTTGACTTTTTCCACATTTTGTTATGTTACAGCCTTATTTTAAAATTAATTAAATCGTTTTCCCCCCTCATCAATCTAGACACAATACCCCAAAATGACAAGGCAAAAAAGGAAATATCAAATTTCCATAAGTATTCAGACCCTTTACTCAGTACTTTGTTGAAGCACCTTTGGCAGCGATTACAGCCTCCAGTCTTTTGGGGTATGTATTTGGGGAGTTTCTCCCATTCCTCTCTACAGATCCTCTTAAGCGCTGTGAGGTTGGATGGGGAGCGTTGCTGCACAGTAATTTTCAGGTCTCTCCAGAGTCTCCCAGTCCCTGCCGCTGAAAAACATCCCCACAGCATGATGCTGCCACCACCATGCTTCACCGTAGGGATGGTGCCAGGTTTCCTCCAGACGTGATGCTTGGCATTCAGGCCAAATAGTTCAATCGTGGTTTCATCAGACCAGAGAATCTTGTTTCTCATTGTCTGAGAGTCTTTAGGTGCCTTTTGGAAAACTCCATGCTGACTTTCATGTGAGGAGTGGCTTCTGTCTGGCCACTCAACCATAATGGCCTGTTTGGTAGAATGCTGCAGAGATGGTTGTCCTTCTGGAAGGTTCTCCCATCTCCACAGAGGAGCTCTGTCAGAGTGACCATCGGGTTCTTGGTCACCTCCCTGACCAAGGCCCTTCTCCCCCGATTGCTCAGTTTGGCCTGGCGGCCAGCTCTAAGGAAGAGTCTTGGTGTTTCTAAACGTCTTCCATTTAAGAATGATGCAGCCCACTGTGTTCTTGGGGACCTTCAATGCTGCAGACATTTTTTGGTACCCTCCCCCAGATCTGTGCCGTGAAACAATCCTGTCTCAGAGCTCTACACACAATTCTTTCAACCTCATGGCTTGGTTTTTGCTCTGACATGCACTGTCAACTGTGGGACCTTACATAGACAGGTGTGTGCCTTTCCAAATTATGTCCCACAGGTGGGACTCCATCAAGCTATAGAAACATCTCAAGGATGATCAATAAAAACAGGATGCAGCTGAGCTCAATTTGGAATCTCATAGCAAACGGTCTGAATACTTAAAAATATATAAAATAAAATAATTTGAAAATAATTCTAAAAACTATTTCATTTTGTCATCACAGGGTATTGTGTGTAGATTGCTGAGGAAAAATATATATTTAATCAATTTTAGAATATGTCTTTAACGTAACAAAATGTGGAAAAAGTTAAAGGGTCTGAATACGTTCTGAATGGCTTACTGGATAACTGTAGATAACTAAAGTGTTGGTTGTTTTTAACATAAAGTCATTATGTTTAAGTAGTGGTTGTTTTTAACCCTTGCTGTTCCAGAGATCTGAGTAACAACAGAATCAGCTCCCTGTCTGACTCCTCCTTCTCCAATATGAGCCAGCTCACCACCCTGTGAGTCTCTCTCACACACACACACACACACACACACACACACACACACACACACACACACACACACACACACACACACACACACACACACACACACACACACACACACACACACACACACACACAGGGAAAACAAACACACACAATAATTAATCAGAAGACAATTATCTGAAGAACAAAAAAATATATGTATTCTCCTGAAAATACTTATCCTCATGTTCATCATCCTCACACTGTATCTAGACTAGTGTACTGTCATAGAATGTTATATTAGAACTGTAGAATGTTCATCATCCTCACACTGTATCTAGACTAGTGTATCTAGCCACTGTATCTAGACTAGTATACTGTCATAGAATGTTATATTAGAAGTGTAGAATGTTCATCATCCTCACACTGTATCTAGACTAGTGTATCTAGACACTGTATCTAGACTAGTGTCCTGTCATAGAATGTTATATTAGAACTGTAGAATGTTCATCATCCTCACACTGTATCTAGACTAGTGTATCTAGACACTGTATCTAGACTAGTATACTGTCATAGAATGTTATATTAGAAGTGTAGAATGTTCATCATCCTCACACTGTATCTAGACTAGTGTATCTAGACACTGTATCTAGACTAGTGTCCTGTCATAGAATGTTATATTAGAAGTGTAGAATGTTCATCATCCTCACACTGTATCTAGACTAGTGTATCTAGACACTGTATCTAGACTAGTGTCCTGTCATAGAATGTTATATTAGAACTGTAGAATGTTCATCATCCTCACACTGTATCTAGACTAGTGTCCTGTCATAGAATGTTATATTAGAAGGGTAGAATGTTCATCATCCTCACACTGTATCTAGACTAGTGTACTGTCATAGAATGTTATATTAGAACTGTAGAATGTTCATCATCCTCACACTGTATCTAGACTAGTGTCCTGTCATAGAATGCTATATTAGAAGGGTAGAATGTTCATCATCCTCACACTGTATCTAGACTAGTGTACTGTCATAGAATGTTATATTAGAAGTGTAGAATGTTCATCATCCTCACACTGTATCTAGACTAGTGTACTGTCATAGAATGTTATATTAGAAGTGTAGAATGTTCATCATCCTCACACTGTATCTAGACTAGTGTCCTGTCATAGAATGTTATATTAGAAGTGTAGAATGTTCATCATCCTCACACTGTATCTAGACTAGTGTCCTGTCATAGAATGTTATATTAGAACTGTAGAATGTTCATCATCCTCACACTGTATCTAGACTAGTGTCCTGTCATAGAATGTTATATTAGAACTGTAGAATGTTCATCATCCTCACACTGTATCTAGACTAGTGTCCTGTCATAGAATGTTATATTAGAAGTGTAGAATGTTCATCATCCTCACACTGTATCTAGACTAGTATACTGTCATAGAATGTTATATTAGAACTGTAGAATGTTCATCATCCTCACACTGTATCTAGACTAGTGTCCTGTCATAGAATGTTATATTAGAAGTGTAGAATGTTCATCATCCTCACACTGTATCTAGACTAGTGTCCTGTCATAGAATGTTATATTAGAAGGGTAGAATGTTCATCATGTAATAAGTGTCTCTGTGTGTTCTTCTCTTGACTGTGTTCTTGTGTTCCAGCATCCTGAGTTACAACTCTCTACGCTGCATCCCTCCTCTGGCCCTGGCTGGACTACGCTCTCTCAGACTACTGTAAGGGCCGAACGCCCCACCCCCCCGCTCTCTCACACACACACACACACACACACACACACACACAGAGCCTTAATAATAACATGTTTTGTGTTTCTCTGTCCCAGATCTCTTCATGGTAACGACATCTCTGAACTAATGGAGGGGATCTTCAGTGATGTGGCCTCCCTGTCTCACCTGTGAGTGTGTGTTTCCTGTGTGTATTTGTCCTGTGTGTGTGCACATTATCCCACTCAGCACGCTTAGCAGTGACCGCCTGCACCCGCTCCTATCTGTGTCAGAGTCAAGTGCTTTCCCAGTCAGATGGTATTGGATTGGCAATAAAGACACGCATGACTGAGGGAGTGTGTGTGTGTGTGTGTGTGTGTGTGTGTGTGTGTGTGTGTGTGTGTGTGTGTGTGTGTGTGTGTGTGTGTGTGTGTGTGTGTGTGTGTGTGTGTGTGTGTGTGTGTGTGTGTGTGTGTGTGTGTGTGTGTGTTCGATGACGCGTGACCTGTCTGGGACAAGCTAAAAGGGTCGGAGTGAAGGATTGATGGAGGAGAGAAAGGGAAGGAGGGATCGTGTCACTACAGAGGTCCATGTCTGTTGACCTTGTGTTGAGAGTAAAGAGAGAAACAGGGGATACAGCAGGTTAGCCTGGGTTATTAATGTAATACTCTACCTCACATACTAACACATCTGGTTCCATTGATGTACTGTAACATGCGGTGGTACAGAGGTTCCCAGACATTCAACATCACTGAATAGAAACATTAGAAACGTTTAGTTTTTTTTATACAGATCCTTACCGCGGGGCGGCAGTGTAGCCTAGTGGTTAGAGCATTGGACTAGTAACCGAAAGGTTGCAAGTTCAAATCCCCGAGCTGACAAGGTACAAAATCTGTCGTTCTGCCCTTGAACAGGCAGTTAACCCACTGTTCCTAGGCCGTTATTGAGAATAAGAATTTGTTCTTAACTGACTTGCCTAGTAAAATAAAGGTAAAATAAATAGTGTTGTATGTGGAGGAACTGCCTCCAGAAGAGGTTGCTATCCTATGACAACTTTCAACAGAAATGCTCTGATTCCCTTCCTATTCAGTCTGCCATGTTAAAGTCATGGAACTTAAAGGTGCACTATGCAGAAATAGCTTTTATATTTCCTGGTTCTTAGACTTGCTTTCAATTAGAATGGCCAAAAAGTTACCTATTGCAGCTTTAACTGTATTTGAGGCAAGAGGACCCCCTCTTGTGGTAGTTGAAAGTATTACACCACATTCAGAGCATGCCTGTATTGTCTACCTGACTTTCATCTGAATTGGCTGTCAGTCTAATTGATTAATTGAGCGACTGACCTTAACCCTTCCACCCGGATCTTTAACCTCTAACCCCCAGGGCAATCGGTGCCAACCCCCTGTACTGTGACTGTCATCTGCGCTGGCTGTCTGACTGGGTGAAGAGTGGGTACAAGGAGCCTGGCATCGCCCGCTGTGCCGGACCAATGGGCATGGAGGGAAACTGCTGCTCACCACACCTGAGACCAAGTTTGAATGTCTGGGTAAGAGTGGGAGAGGAGGAGGAGGGAGGGAAGGGAGGGAAGGGAGGGGAGGGAGGGGAGCGGAGGGAGGGAAGGGAGGGGAGCGGAGGGAGGGAGGGGGGGCTGGCTTTTGTACGGTGAAGAGGAAGAGATGGGAGAGAGAGAGATGGATTAAAGGAGTGTAAAAGAAGGGATAGAAGATTAAATACAAAGGTACAGGAGGAGGAATGGAAAGAAAACCCAATAATGAGAGAGTCAATAGAAAAAGGAGTGAAAGGTAATCTCTTCTTATTTTCATTGGACCCAGAAAGATGGCGCCAGCTAGTAGGGACCCCAGAAAGATGGAGCCAGCTAGTAGGGACCACAGAAAGATGGAGCCAGCTAGTAGGGACCCCAGAAAGATGGAGCCAGCTAGTAGGGACCCCAGAAAGATGGAGCCAGCTAGTAGGGACCCCAGAAAGATGGAGCCAGCTAGTAGGGACCCCAGAAAGATGGAGCCAGCTAGTAGGGACCCCAGAAAGATGGCGTCAGCTAGTAGGGACCCCAGAAAGATGACGTCAGCTAGTAGGGACCCCAGAAAGATGACGTCAGCTAGTAGGGACCCCAGAAAGATGGCATCAGCTAGTAGGGACCCCAGAAAGATGGAGCCAGCTAGTAGGGACCCCAGAAAGATGGAGCCAGCTAGTAGGGACCCCAGTCAAATTCCAATTGTTCTTCTCTCCGTCCCCAGGTCCAGTGGAGATGTCTGTCCAGGCTAAGTGTAGTCCGTGTGTGTCTGGGCCCTGTCAGAACCACGGTGTGTGTCAGTCTGACCCTGTAGAACTCTACACATGTGTGTGTGCACCTGGCTTCACGGTAAGAACCCACTACTGTCCCCAATCATAGCAGAACACTGATCTATTCAACGAATCCAGTTATACACAGTGAGATAAACCTGCATCCAATATAACAGGATATGACTGGATGGAGTAGTTTTTATGTCACTCTAAAATCCTCTAAAATATATTATTATAGTAGAGAATACCCTATTGAATATAGTAATAAAATATATTATTATAGTAGAGAATACTCTATTGAATATAGTAATAACATGTATTATTATAGTAGAGCATACCCTATTGAAAATAATATTAAAATATATTATTATAGTAGAGAATACCCTATTGAAATTAGTATTAAAATATATTATTATAGTAGAGAATACTCTATTGAAATTAGTATTAAAATATATTATTATAGTAGAGATACCCTATTGAAATTAGTATTAAAATATATTATTATAGTAGAGCATACCCTATTGAAATTAGTATTAAAATATATTATTATAGTAGAGAATACTCTATTGAAATTAGTATTAAAATATATTATTATAGTAGAGAATACCCTATTGAATATAGTATTAAAATATATTATTATAGTAGAGAATACCCTATTGAAAATAGTAATGTATATAATCCACAGATATAATGAAAGTGTGTGTGTGTTTTACAGGGTAAATACTGTGAGACTCCAGTGGATGTGTGTGCCAGTAACCCATGCACAAATGGAGGAACCTGCATCAGTGACGAACAGACAAGGAGATTCAGGTAACACACACACACACTGGGCCCACACTACACACACACACACACACATATACAAACACACACTGGGCCCACTCTATACACACACACATAAACACACCCATATACACACACACATAAACACACCCATATACACACACACACACACTGGGCCCACACTACACACACACACATATACAAACACACACTGGGCCCACTCTATACACACACACATAAACACACCCATATACACACACACACACACACTGGGCCCACACTACACACACACATATACAAACACACACTGGGCCCACTCTATACACACACACATAAACACACCCATATACACACACACACACAGGGGCGCAACTTTCGCTACAGACGGTGAGAACATTCTGTACATTTCATTTACAGTTTTATCATTGGAATGTGATTTAGTTTAAATACAGAGACAACGGTGTGCTTTAGAACCAAGCGGATGCCTCTGAGTGGTCATGTAGGCTGTTTGGAATGTTCATCTGACTGGATAATTATCATTTTTAAATGATGTTCTAAAACCAAAGTTGCGCCCCTTACACACACACACACACACACACACACACACACACTGACCAGTCTTTCCCCTCTCTAGTTGTTCATGCCTGGTGGGTTTCCATGGATCGTTCTGTGAGGTGGATGTAGATGACTGTGAGGACCACGGATGTGAGAATGGTGCAACCTGTGTGGACGGAGTAGGCAACTACACCTGCTTCTGTCCTCCCTTCTACATTGGTATGATATATAGACATTCCATAGAGATTCTATAGACATTCTCTCTAGACATTCTCTCTAAACATTCTAAAGACATTCTCTCTAGACATTCTCTCTAGACATTCTCTCTAAACATTCTAAAGACATTCTCTCTAGACATTCTCTCTAAACATTCTAAAGACATTCTCTCTAGACATTCTAAAGACATTATCTCTAGGCATTCTCTCTAGACATTCTAAAGACATTCTCTCCAGGCATTCTCTCTAGGCATTCTCTCTAGGCATTCTCTCTAGACATTCTAAAGACATTCTCTCTAGACAATCTCTCTATACATTCTCTCTAGGCATTCTCTCTAAACATTGTAAAAACTTTCTCTCTAGACAATCTCTCTAGGCATTCTCTCTAGACAATCTCTCTAGACATTCTCTCTAGACAATCTCTCTAGACATTCTCTCTAGACAATCTCTCTAGACATTCTCCTAGACATTCTCTATTAAGACATTATCTCTAGGCATTCTCTCTAGACATTCTAAAGACATTCTCTCCAGGCATTCTCTCTAGGCATTCTCTCTAGGCATTCTCTCTAGGCATTCTCTCTAGACATTCTAAAGACATTCTCTCTAGACAATCTCTCTATAATTCTCTCTAGGCATTCTCTCTAAACATTGTAAAAACTTTCTCTCTAGACAATCTCTCTAGACATTCTCTCTAGACAATCTCTCTAGACATTCTTCTAGACAATCTCTCTAGACAACTTATAGACATTCTCTCTAGGCATTCTCTCTAGGCATTCTCTCTAGGCATTCTCTCTAGGCATTCTCTCTATACATTCTCTCTATACATTCTCTCTAGACAGTCTCTCTAGACATTTTATAGGCATTCTCTCTAGACATTCTCTCTAGACATTATCTCTAGGCATTTCTCTCTAGGCATTCTCTCCTCCTTACTCTCTCTCGCTCTCC